>NC_057861.1:156228543-156530472 GCF_019393635.1 Dromiciops gliroides | reverse complement strand
TGAGTGCCTTGTGTCTGGGGCCAAATTTGGGCTCGGGTCCTCCTGGGTCAAGGGCAGGTGCTTTGTCCACTGTGTCACCTAGCTGTTCTACAATGACATCTTATTGGCTTCTTTTTTTTTTTTCCAGGGCAATGAGGGTTAAGTGACTTGCCCAGGGTCATACAGCTAGTGTCAAGTGTCTGAGGTTGGATTTGAATTCAGGTCCTTCTGAATCCAGGGCTGGTGCTTTATCCACAGCACCACCTAGCTGCCCCCCTATGATGACATTTTAATGGTAAAATTGAGGGGGGAGAGGATTGCACTGGGGTGGGGGAGGGGAGAGGTAGAATGGGATGAAATCTTACATGAAAGAAGCAGGAAAGGGATTATGGAGTGGCGCGGGTTGGGGGGGGGGAGACTGTCAGCAAAATAATTGAAACTGAACATTATGGGGGAGGAGTGGGGCAGTGAATGAGCCTTATACTCATCAGAATTATCTCAAAGACCTTAATCTCATCAGAGTTGGCTCAAGGAGGCAATAACATACACTCGGTTGGAGTAGACTATCTAACCCTGTAGGAAAGGAGGAAGGAAGGGGATAAGGAGGGAGGTGTGAAAGAAGGAAGGGCAGAGTGGGGGAGGGGGAAGTAAGAAGCAAAACACTTTTGAGGAGGAATAGGGTAAAAGAAGAACATAGAGTAAATATCATGGGAAGGAAATAGGATGGAGGGAAACAGTTAACAATAGTAATTGTGAAAAAAATTTGAAGCAGAGGAAAGAGTAATGTAATGATAATGATGATGGATTGACTGATGGATTATGATTGGAGGAAGATGAGGATTGATCAATGAGGACTGACTGATGATGAGGACTGATTGATGATGATGAGGACTGATTGATGATGATGAAGATTGAATGAAGAAGATGATGGTTGATTGGCAATGATGAGGATCCACTGAGGATGATGATAAGGATTGATGGATGATGATTGATTGATTGATTGAGGTTGATAGCAAAAAGTATGGTACTTACTTTGCTGGGCTATTGTGAAGAAAAATCTTTGTCAGTTATAAGGTACTATATAAATGTTATCTATTATTGTTGTTGCAATAAACAACTTCATGGGTTTATGGTAAAGAAATCTCTCTTTACAGTACTATGTAAATGTAGTTTACTATTAAAAAAATGATGAGTAGGATGCTATTAGAAAGATCTGGAGGGACCTGCATGAGCTGATGCAAAGTGAAATGTACTATATACAAAATAACAGTAATATTGTGAGATGATCTGCTGTGAATGACTCGGTTATTTTCAGCAATGCAATGATCCAAGACAACTCTGAAGGTCTTATGAAAAATGCAATCCATTTACAGAGAGTGAACTGATGGTATCTGAATACAGATTGAAACATATTTTTTTGTTACTTCCTTTATCTGAAACAAACAAACAAACAAAAAAATGATGACCAAGATATTATCAGAAAAACCTGGAAAGACCTAGATGAACTGATGCAGAGTAAAATGTACTGTATACGAAATAACAGCAATAGTGCAAGATGATCTGCTGTGAATGACTTGGTTATTTTCAGCAATGCAATGATCCAAGATAACTCTGAAGGAGTTAAGAATATTGCAGTCCATCTACAGAGAAAGAACTGGTGATATCTGAAAACCTATTGAAGCATAATTGTTTTTGTTAGTTTCTTAATCTGAAGTTTTATTTTTGTCTGTTTTCTTTTACAACCTGGCTAATATGGGGATGTTTTTCATGACTCGTGTATAACTTTGTAACAATTGGAATGACGCCACCTGCTGGAGACTTACTGTAGAAAAGCTCCGCTATGAGGTGAAGGTCTCTGAGGGCAAGATCATGCGTCTTTAACTGCTTAAGTTCTTGGGGGGTAGGGTATGGGGAGGGAGGGAGGAAGAGTAGATGGAACACAAAGTTTTAAAAAATTGATGTCAAAATTTGTTTTTATGTGTAATTTGGAAAAACAAAATTCTAAATAAAAAAAGAAATTGAACATTATGAAACTATAATAGGCAAGTTTGCCTGTAGGGGAAAAATATGAGAATGTCTTCTTAATTTTTTGCAGAAGTTGAGGTTTATGGCTATTGTCTTCTGCATATAATGTCATACTTGGATTATGTGTCAATTACTTGGTATATATATATTTGTTATTTTATTTTTTTTTATTCTTTGTTAAAATGGACAGCTTTCTGGGAGCATGGAGGAAAAGCATTTATTGGGAAAAGTAGTGGTTGTATAAAACAAACAAACAAAAAAACCCAAAACCAAGGTATATATGTATATATGTATATGTGTGTAAATATATGCATACTTATATACATATACATACATGTATATGTATATATATGTGTGTGTGTGTGTATATATATATATACATACAGATAGATGAATTAGTCCAAGCTAGAGACTGTCATGTTCCCCTATAGTTGGTTAAGGAGATGGGTTTTCCCTTGAGCTAGGGTACTTAAAGGAGAATTTTGGAGAGACAAGAAACTTTGCCTACCAGACCTCAGGGACCAAGAAAATATGGATATAAAATCCCATTGTACTCACAGTAAAGAATTAACTCAGCATGTAAAAAATAAATGAAAATTCTTCATCTTGTGGTTTTAGAAGATCCAGGGGGTAAAAATAAACTCTTAAATCGAAGGAATGTCTGAAACATTTTTTTTTCTTCATTGGCTAAGGAAATGTACACTGCCATTTCCTTGGCATGTGAATTTATGTTTTATTAAAATAGACCTCACCACCTAGTAAGTATCCTATTTCCATTCGTTTCCCTAACTTTAATAGTAAAATAATGGAAATAGAGGCCAATTTCAATGAATCACTGTCCATTTTAATTTATAGCAATAGAAATTATAACATTTTGTACATATCTGGAATTATTTTTCTAAGGAATCAAAATTCATTTATTCATTTCACTTCCTATTCCAAAGTAGAAGAATGTCAGCTGTTTTCTCCTCCTTTAGATACTGAAGAAATTTCATGGTTGCATCTAAATCTTAGGAAATTTTTCTTCAAATTTTAAACACAAGCAATTAAAGCATTACCTTTGTAATATCCCTCCTATATTCCCCTTTCCCTTCTCTGACATTACAATCACCCTGGTGCATGCCATATCACCTTACTCCTAGATTATTATAATACTCTCCTAGTTGGTTTCTCTGTCTTAAGTCTCTCCCCACTCCAGTTTACCCTCTACTCAACTGTCAAATTAAACTCCCTAAAATTAGGTCCAACCATCTCTCTCTCTGTCTTTGTCTCTGTTTCTCTCTGTCTCTGTCTCTCTCTGTTTCTGGAAAGAGTTTCTACACAAGAGAGCTTTTGATAGAAATGAAACAAAGGTTGTTCATAGGTACATATATACTCATATAACTAGCTATCTCAATACATTGTCTTTGAAGAAAACTATTGTATCTTGCATTAATTTTTATCTTCCACAGTCTCTTATCCATAACAAGAACTTGTTCAGTATTTGTTTAAAACTGAAAAATAAAATATGAAAATATGAAATGAAATGGACCTATTTTTTATCTATAATATGTAAAAGAATTTAATGATCTTATATTTTTATTTATTTGCTGACTTTTCATTCATGCTTTCCTTTTAATAATAATAAAAATAACTAACATTTATATATTTCTTACCATATGTCAGGCACTTTTCAATTATCATCTCCTTTAAGACTCACAAAAACCCTATGTGATAGGTGCTATTATTATCCTCATTTTGACGATGAGGAAACTGAGGTTAAATGAGCTGTCCAGGGGTCACATAACACAGCAATTAGTGTCAGATGCTGGGATTTGATCTCTAAGGACTTCCTGACTTCAGACCCACTGATCTAATCACTGTACCACCCCACTGCCCAAACTGCCTAGATTTTAGAAATCTAGGGTTAAGTTCACTGGTGAAGCCTAGTCCAGAAGTAGAGGAACACATTTTATACGACACCATTTCTGACTTTATAAAATGATCAGAAATTCAATTCAGGCTATTTCTCTTTTTTCAGCTGATGGGAGAATATGCACACGTCTAGCAAGCAGAATGGAGAGCACTTGTAGGATGAATATTCTAAGGAGACTTAGGTTTTACTATGGCTACTATAAATGTTAGATATTTTTTCAATTTAATATGTAACCTTCCCTTTCCTGTTTTCTCATTAGGGGCTGCTAGTCTCCTTGATGTTTATTATTTATAGAAGTTGACTTGTCTCACAGCTACCCACAGTCACAGAAGCCCTCTCATCTTAAAACTCGAACCACATAGATGGTTTATTCAGGGAGCTGGTGCTCAGTGGCAGATACATGATGACTTCTGATAGTCAGAAATAATTGACTTGAGCTTTGAAGGTGGGGTTTTTATGGGGATTTTTGGTTGTGATATTTTCCTGTATTTTCAAAACACTTAAGAAAATAGGAATACCACTCAAGAAGAGGGGAAAGGAAAGAGCAAATGTGTTAAATCCCCAGCATAAATCATTCCACACTGAATCAAAATGACAGACAGTGATATTAATATAAGTGACTGAGAGCATCTCATTACCATAAATGAATTTCCAGGAAAGGAAAAAAAAATTAATGAAAATGGAATGGTGTGCATTTCATGAAAATACAAATTTAATGGTGATATGTTCAAACTTTTTCAGAAAAATATTTCAGATGGATTCCTTTCCTCTAACTTTAAACCCCAGGGACACCAACAACATGTACTTTTCAAGGACAGAAGAGAAATTTTAGTTTTGTGGGAGAAGGCAGTTTAGGGTCCAATTGGACAATAACTGTCTATACTTGTGGAATGTGCTTAAGGCTTAATGGTAGAAAATGTGGTGGTGCAATTAGGTTTGTCAATGAACTGTATTCCCTATCTCCCAAGGTTCTAGGTTGCCCTGGTTCATAAAACTGTTACCCAAGTATGGGAAGCCCCCAAAGCTTCCATGGTCCAATTAAACCCATTATAATTCTAAAGTGACCTATAATATGTTCTCTTAGGTAATATGGGATGACATTGATTTTTTTTTGGCTTTAGTTTCTACTTGGATAATGCAGAGATTTATGAGGAAATGTTAAGTGTACATTGATAATGTCCAAGGGTGATAATCAAGAACGGTTCACTATCAAAAGTGTGAATCAATGAAAAGCTACATCTAAACTAAATATTAAATCAATTTAGTGACTATCCAGGTTGGGCAAGAGCAAGTCTATTAGAGCAACAAAGGAAATTTCATTTCAAACCTTTCAGAATACTAGTTGTGTTTTTATATTTTTAAAGAGATGTCAATTGATCAATAGACATTTATTAAGCACCTACTATGTAATTAAAGAAACCACACAGCCCTGCACTGCTTTAGTAGAAGCTGTTGCCTTACTGATCCCTGCATTTGGCCTTTTTCCAGGAGAAGTATTTTTGTGGAAATTGATAATTGGGGAGAAATTTTCTCTCTCTCTCAGTTTGCTTGCTGTATAAGGATTAGGGGATTTGTTAGGACAAAGTTGACCTTGGTAAAAGAATTAATATTTGAACAATATTTTCTATTAACTGTAAATTAGGTGCATGTTCCATTGCTCATTTTGACATATGGGGTGATAAATAAAAGGAAAAAAGCAAATGGGTCGTGGATAAACAGCTTAATGGCAAAATGAACAATACAAGAAATCAAAGACATTCAGCCTTTATCAGAACATGGTAATTCAGTCTTGGTCACTGGTGGCTAGGTTGTTGATTCTTTTAAATCTTAAAGAAAAGGTATAGGAGAAACTTCTGCCCAGAAGCAAAGGTTATTTATCATGCATCTAAAGAATGCTTGTATTTATTTTATCAGGCTAGTTTCTATTTTATTTATAAGGGGTAGAAAATGCCTGCATTGCAGCATAATTGGTTATGGCTGCTAGCCATCTGACAAAGTTAATTATTGATTGTCTGTGTCTTTGTCCTAAGAGACAATCCACTGTATATAAAAACGTGTTTGAAGCAAGTATGGTATGGGGTAAGAGTCAGAATAAAATATTCTTGCTTGCCTTATACACACATAAGAATGTGATAATATATTATTTCAATATTAACCATAGTAGAGAATTTTTTTGAAAGACAACAGAACTTTCAATTTTCTTTTAGATTTTATACTTGCTTCATTAAGTGTAACAAAATATACAAAAAATCATCTGTACACTAAAAAGTAAACTGGATCCATTCCAATAATGAGGGATATTGAACTTAAAAACACTTCAAATAGTATTTTCATGATAACCTAAAACAAAACTATATCAAATTGTTTCATGATCTAAAATACAGGAATCTTTTCCTCAAGTGTTATTTAATGAATGAAATTGAGATAATGGACACTAATAAAATAATTTTATATAGAAATTAATTTTATAAAGTACTTTCTCTGCAACAACCCTGGGAGGTAAGTAGTGCAAATATTCTTATTCTCATTTTACATATGAGGAAATTGAGCCCCTCCTCCCACTCTGTCTGTCTGTCTGTCTCTCTCTCTCTCATATATTTATATATGTATGTATGTCTATATACAAAGCAATAAAGAACATTTAAAAAGTGAGTTTAGAAAGATTAATGATAAAGTTTTCAAACTTTTTCCTTATTACTACTTCAGAGTTGTATTGTTGTTAACTTTAGAAAATAAAGCTGAAAAATCTTATTTTGAGGGAGAAGGACTTGGCTACTTTTGGTAACTCTGTAAAAAATAATATATTTTTGAATTTCTATATGTAAGAGTGAATACCTTGCTTTCCATGTTCCTCCACCATCTAAGTGCAAACATGTTAGGTGTGTTTTAAAAAAAATTGCTAATATGGTACTATATAAATTAGTCACTAATTATGTGCTATTGCACATTTTGGAAGTAAGAATGTGGTCTCAAGGAGATTTCAGAAGACCTACAAAACCTACCCTGTCCTAAGAGGAAGAGGATGCACCAAGAGAGTCCCAGATCTTGGTATGGTCAAAGGTTTTATGTTCTTTTGATAGAGGAGGGTCTTTATACATTGATCAAAGATAATTGGCTAGCATCTTTCAATTCCATTTGTTGACCTGACCTGAGGGTGGTTCAAATTAAAATGAACTCTACCTGATGACTTAATGGAAGAGACCCTCCCTGAAGTGAAAAGGCTAAACCCAGTATTTATTTGTGGTTTAATCCTATCAATTCACTGAGCTAGACAAAAGAATCAATCTCCATTTCTCTTTTTCCCTTGGGCTTGTCCCAGACAAGATTTTAACTTCTTCAAGCACTGCACTTTATGGAGTGGGGGGGGGGGGGGCAGGATTGAAACTGATCTCTGTGTCCCCCCAAAAAATTCATTATTAAGAATTATTTTCTCTATTTATGGCTGCTCTTTTTGTGGTGGCAAAGAATTAGAAATTGAGGGGATGCCCATCAATTGGGGAATGGCTAAACAAGTTGTGGTATATGAATGTAATGGAATACTATTGTGCTGTAAGAAATGATAAACAGGCAGATTTCAGAGAAACCTAGAAGGATTTACATGAACTGATGATGTAGGAGGCAAAAAGGGGGTTAACAGAAAAACCTAAGATACAAGCTTTAATTCAGATATTACCTCTGTCATGGGGTGCAGAATTTCTCTGGGGCACATCAAGGAATCTTCTCCTTGAGAAACTAAACCAGAGGACAGATAACGCCTAGAGAGATAAGGGGAACCAAATCAGACTGAGCTAGCTTCGGATTCCCATCCTTCATTCTGGTCTCCCTTGGGTGTGGCTGCGGCTTTTTTGTCCTGAAGAGAGAGTCACCCCTCACTGAATTCCTCTAGTCACTACCAGTGGGGGATGGTCCTCCACTCCTCACCCAATTCCCCCAGCTACCCCCAGTGGGTGATGGTCCTCCCTCATTAAAGGAACTTTTCACAGGCAGATGGTCCACCCCCATCAGTCCTCTATAAAAGTACCTTCCAGTCTCCTGTTCGAGGAGATTGGTACCTCTAAGCCACGTGCTTTGTGCCTATCTCCCCATGAGAAGTCCAAGGATTTCTTTCATGGTTTCCCTTCCCCACCCCTTCCCTTCCTTTGGCCCTAAATAAAGGACTCATGATGGAAAATGCCCTACACATACAGAAAAAAGAATTGTGGAATCTAGATGCAGATTGAACCATACTGTTTCTACTTTTGTTTTTTGAGGTTTTTTCCCTTTTGTTCTGATTCTTCTTTTACAACATGACTAATGTAGATATATGTTTAATGTGATTGTACATATATAACCTATATCAGATTGCTTTCTGTCTTGGGGAGGGGTGAGAGAAGGGAAGGAGGGAGAAAAATTTGAAACTAGAAATTTTACCAAAACAAATTTTGAAAACTACCTCTATATGTAACTAAAAAATAATAAAAGACTTTTATTATTAAAAAAAATTCTTTTCTCAAAGGTAATCTGTTCATGCACAAAGTAAAGCCCTCTTACATATAGTACAACTGAACTTGAACAGCAATTAACTAATTTTTTTCATGAATCTTTTGTAATAAAAATTTGTCAGATGGATATTTGAAAACAATTAACTTGACTAACTAACTAGAAACACTCATTGCATTCAGAGAGACTTTAGAGATCATTAAGTCCTATCTCTTTATTTTATAGATGGACAACCCTAATATAGAGAAATTAAGTGACTTGGTCAAGTTCACAAAATTGTAGACCTGGCACTTAGAATTTATGTCATCCCAATTCTCCACTTTTCCTTTCTACCACACTAATAATGATTATTAAAAGACAAAGCCTGAAAAAATGTGTTTGTTTCTATAAATATTATATTCTAAAACAAAAAATAGAAAACAAAAACAAAAACTGGGACCCACCCTATCACCTTAAGCTCTGAAGTAAGAGTAAGGATTTGGTAGCTTAATCTTTCTTTGTCTGCTGAGTAAGGGATTGTGATCATTTCCATTTTAGAAGCAGCATGAGAGATGATTGGTGACCTTGACTAAATTACTGGCTCATTTTTCTTACTTCTTGAAAATGTGTAGCAATCAATCATAGAAGACAGAATTTTATAGTTACAAAGTTCCTTAGAGTTCACCAGACTTAAGTCTCTTCATTTACAGGTGAGGAACTTGAGATTCCAGACAAGTCACTTGGTTAGCTATTGATAGAGCTGGGATATAAATCCATTATTTCCCAATTCCTCCCAACTGATTCAATAGTCATATTTATTGTATATACCATTTAAAAGATATTTATTCAGCTTTTTCTTCATGACAACTTCATGAGATAGGCAGTATTCATTAAACATTTATAAAGCAAGTATTATGTGCAAGGCACAATGCTGGCTAGTACCAATGTACTGCACTACTCCAATAGACCTGGAATCTCTCATTGATAGGGATTTTCCCATCCACTACTTTTATGCCTGCAACTTTTCAGTGCTGCTAATTATGGTTTTTTTCCATGTGATCCAATAAATTCACTAGAGAGTATCTATCTAATATGCTGCTGGCCTTCTTCACATTTGGTTGATATTGCATGTGTACCAGGAGAACACAAGGGCATCAATGTTCTCTCTTTCTTTCATTACATGACCTGCTCCTTTCTCTCTTCCTCTCTCCCTGTCTCCCTCTCTCCTCTCCCACTGCCCCCTCTCCCTCCCCTCTTCCTCTCTCCCTCTCTCTTCTCTGACAACATTTATACTGCTTCTCCTGAGTCCTTTTTCATTTGTATCATTCATTGCAATATGTTGCCCCTTTATGACCCTCATCATGAGCCTTTCCATTGTCCTTTCCTCAATGCTAATTTTTCAGACTAAAATTTCATGCCTTGAAGCAATACAACATTACCACAAGAGTTAAAAAGAGGAACCTTTGTTTCATGGAGAAATTTAGAGTTATTAAGAGCACTGAACAAGTTCCAAAGGCAACCAATTGACTCTTCCTTCCATTCAATTCTGGGACCAATTCACTGGTAATTTCCACTCTTTGTCTTTTAAAAGACCCATTCAATAGGCTTTCCATCTAGCTGAATATCAGAGTATGGATGATAGTCTTCATCCACCTGTATAATTTTTTTCTGCATGGATAGGTCAAAATCTTTTGTCTGATTACGGTTCACATTTAGGAATAATTGGAATATTCCAGGGCTTAATGTAATCAATGTAATATTATCTGCAAACAAGAGCATATGAAGAATTTCAACTTCTAGAAAATCTCTCTTCAAATTGGATTTTGTGCTAGATCTCCCATGTTATAGTAGTTGGTGGCTTTGTTGAGGACATATCTTATTGTTTTATGTTTCACTTGAGGGTTGTTAAAGTTGTGTCTGGTGTTAATATCTTTAGAGAAATCCCCTATGATTTTGATTTTGAAATATGCATCAGAGACACATTAATGGAGAAAAGATTTTAAATTGTTTTGCTTTACTGGGTCTAATATATCGTGTTATGCTAAGCCATGTTATGTTATATTGAATGACATTGTAACTGTATTCCATTTTATTATGTTATGCTATGTAGTTTCATTACTTTATGATACAGCATATTGTACTATACTATATAATATGATATTAAGAGATATGATAAAACACAATGCAACATAACATACTAAATGCATTGTAAAGTGTTATAATACAATATGTCTTATTTAATAAATGGTTTGTGTCAAATAACGCAATATAATATATTATGGCATGATATGGCATGATATGTGATATGTGATATTTTAGAACATTGTCTACATTATGGCATGACATGAAATGGCACATGATGTGGCATAACATAGCATAACACAATATAACATATGATACGATGGTATATAATTTGTTATATACATAATGTTGTGGCACAATATAAAATGTGATATTTTATTGCATTGTATTACATTATTTTAAACTATGTTGTTATATTATTACATTGTATTTAATTGGTTTATTATTTAATTCTAAGTCATGCTATGTCATGTCATGCCATTTCATGTCATTCTATGTGGTCAAAATTAATTAACAGTTTCAATGCTATAAGAATCAAACTATCACATGGATGCTTTATATAACTGATAAAGAAATAACAGAATTAATTTGGAGAAACAAAATTTCTGGAATATCTAGGAAAATAATGAAAAAAAGGTAGGGATGAAGGAGAATGGTACTTCCAGATCTCAAACTACATTATAACTGTTTGTATGTATGTATGTATGATGTATGTATGTTCACATATAAAATAATAAAATAAAAGTTATTAAATGTTTTACAAATTTAAATAAAATTTATTTTAAACTATTTAAAATATTATTTTTTGTTTTTGATTAGTTGTTTTCAGTCATATCTTATTCATGGTGACCCCTTTTGGGGTGCTAAAGATACTAGTGATTTGCCATTTCCTTTTTCAGTTCATTTTACAGATGAAGAAACCGAGGCAAACAGGGTTAAGTGACTTGCCCAGAGTCACAGAGCTAGTAAGTATGTGAGACCATCTTTGAATTTAGGTCTTCCTAATTCCAGTCTCAGTACTCTCTCCACTACACCACCTAGTTACCCTAAAATATTATACATATAAAATCTTGCATGTTTAATCTTTACATACATATATAACATTATAAAGTATCATATGTAAAAATATTTTGGTACTATTAAAAATAAAAAGTTAATCAGTGGAACAGAAAAGAAATAGGAGAAGTCAGAAGCAATTAAATTCAATGCCTAATTGTTGATAAACTGGAAAACATAATCACTTAAGAAAGAAATTGCTATGTAATAAATAAAATTATCGCAAAAACTAGAAAACACAGTGGCAAAAGTTACACTTAGACCAACATCTTACACCATATTCCATATCAAATTCAAAATGGATATGTGACTTTAATATTAAAACTCATATTTTAAAAAAATTGAAGAGAAATTGATTGTATACCAGTTACAGCTATGGGTATGAGATGTATTCTTTTCAAGCTGTTCTCTTTTTCTCATGACTTTCTTGCATCACTCTAATTTATCTTTCCATTTATTTCTCAATCTCTCTTACTTTATCTTCAAAGTCCTTTTTGAGTGCTTCTATGACCTGAGACCAATTCATATTTTTCTGGGAAGCTTTGGATATAGGAGCTTTGACTTTGCTAATCTTCCTCTGAGGGTGTATTTTGATCTTTCTTGTCACCAAAGAAGCTTTCTAGGGTCCACATTTTTTTCTGTCTGCTCATTTTAACTCCTTTCTTTTTCACTGTGGCTCCAAGCTCCAGGGTGCAGCACCCCTCCCTTGCTTGGGCCACCACCTGACTGCTTCCTGGATCTGAGGACCAGCAAAACAACAGAGTCTTGTCTCAATGCCAGCAGAGACCCCTGTAATCTCCCCCTGGCCAACCACTCTACCCCCTCACCTTCTGTGAGCTGAGTTTCAGAAGCAGCCACAGCTGAGAGGCTCCTCTGGATGAGCCTGTCTGGGGCTGGATCTGTGTCAGCACAGCTATGGGGCTGTGCTCCACTCTCACCCAAGCACAAGAGACCTTTCCTGCTGACCTTTTAAGCTATATTTGGCTGGAAAATGAACTTGCCTTGTCCTTTTGTGGGTTCTGCTGCTCCAGGAATTGTCCTATGGCATTATCTAAAGGAATTTAGAGGGGCTTGGGGTGGTAACCTCTGAGAAGTGACTGCCTTTCCTCTGCCAACTTGGCTTCTGAGATGTATTCTTTTTTTTTTTTTTTTTTTTTTTTTAGTGAGGCAATTGGGGTTAAGTGACTTGCCCAAGGTCACACAGCTAGTAAGTGTTAAGTGTCTGAGGCGGGATTTGAACTCAGGTACTCCTGACTCCAGGGCCAGTGCCCTATCCACTGAGCCACCTAGCCACCCCTTGAGATGTATTCTTAATCAAATAAGATAGACAATCACAAAACATTAGAAAAAAAAAGGATTAATTTTGAGTACAACCTCAGTTGACTCCTGTTTTTTATAAAAGAAGCTGCAGTTTATCCATGTCTAGATTTGTACCTGATGCTGCTCTGACTGCTCCTCAGGTCCGCCCTTCCATTGATGGGTTCTTCCTGAAAATTCCATTTTCTGTATGTATTGCCTTGTCTCTGTCTGGGTATTTCTTCCCACTAACTCTTTTTATATCTCATTTTATGCATTTTCATTCCACTGTAGAATGCAAACTTTTTGAGAGCAGAAATTGTCTTTCCTTTTGCTTGTATAGGCAACTAATCTTAATGAATTAGTGAGCTCAAGAACAAATCATAGAAACAATAAATAATTTCATTAAAGATAATAACAACAATGAGACAACATACCAAAAAATTGTGTGTTAACCTATGCTTCTGAGATTTTTTATTGGATATAATTGCTTTGGGTTCAAAAAGGTCACATTAATTTTTTCTGCATTTGGTTTTAAGGTTTTTCATGCACTAATACATGGTAAGTTTTTATTAAGGGGTCATGTACAAATGAGGAAAAAAACACGTACTTCTTTTGATTCATACTCATTCTCCAAAAGTCCATTATAACTTTTCTAAATTGTATTCATCATTTTAACTTTTTTTCTCATTCATTTTGTTATTAGATTTATCTAGCCTGACTGGGAAAGTTGAAGGCCCCCAGCAGTATAGTATTATTATTTCCTCCTGTAACCCATTTAACTCTTCCTTTAAGAATTTGGTTGCTATACCATTTGACGCATTTATGTTTAGTATTAATTTCCCTGATTATCTCTTTTAATTGTTTTATTTTTACTTTAATAGTTTGTTTCTACTTTAATTTTGCCTGAGATCATGACTGCTACCCCTGCTTTTTTTTTCCTTTTGGTGGGGCAGTGAGGGTTAAGTGACTTGCCCAAGGTCACACAGGTAGTGTCTGATTCTGGATTTGAAACCAGGTCCTCGTGAATCCAGGGCCAGTGCCTTAATCACTGCAGCCCCTAGCTGCTCGTACCACTGCCTTTAAAAAAATCAGCTAAACCATAACAGGGTTAGCTCTAGCCCTTTATTTTAACTCTCTGTGTTTTTCAAATATTTCTCTTGTAAGCAATCTATATTTGCATTATGCTATCCTCTTCCATTTCATTGGTTAATTTGTCCCATTTCACCCACAGTTATAATTAGTGTGTATTTCCCTACATCTTATTTTCTTTTTTTCTTTTTTTGTATCTTGTCCCCTCCACAAAAAGTTTGTTTTCCTTCTGACTACTCCATCATTTAATCTACCCTCTCTCTTATCATTCCCACTCCTTTCTCTTAGTTACTTCCCTGTTGGGTAAGATGAGATTCTATACCCAACTCATTGTAAATGTATGTATTCTTCCCTCTTTGAACAAGTTTAGATGTGAGTGAGGTTCAAGCCTTATGCCCTCCAATCATTTTCCCCTCCATTATAAAACTCTTCCTTGAACATCTCTTTTATGTGATATTTTCACTTTTCTCTCTCCCTTCTCCTAGTGCATCCCTCTTTATTTTTTTTTTACCCTTTCATTTTTGAGATCTTTCCAACACAATAGACTCACCCTCATTTTCTCTAAGTAAATCTCCTTCATTTGGACCAATACAGAGAAAGTTCTCTAGGGTTTACATATATTGCCTTCCTATTTGAGAATGTAAATAGCTTAACCTTATTAAATATCTTCTGATTTCTCATAATGTTTACAGTTCTATGCTACTCTTGAGTCTTGTATTTGAATGCTGTTTTCTATTCATCTCTGGTCTTTTCAATAGGAATTCTTGGAAATCTTCTATTACATTAAATATTACCTCCCCCCCATAATATTATTCTCAATTTTTCTGGGTAGATATTCTTTATTGTAATTCTAACTCCTTTGTATTTTAGAATTTCATATTCCAAGTCCTCTGATCCATTAATGTAGAAGGTGTTAAATCTTGTGTGATTAGGATTGTGGCTCCATTCTATATGAATTTCTTTTTCTTTCTGGATACTTGAACTATTTTCTTCTAAGATCTACAGCTCTGAAATTTGGCTATAATATTTTTGAAATTTCATTTTGGGATATCTTTCAGGAAGTAAACTGAATTCTTTCAATTTTGACTTTTCTACCCACTTCTAAAATGTTTTCCTCATTTTGCTTTATAATTTATTTTCTTTTCTTCTTTTTAAAAATTTTTCTTTTTTTTTTTTTTGCAGGGCAATGGGGGTTAAGTGACTTGCCCAGGATCACACAGCTAGCAAGTGTCTGAGGCCAGATTTGCACTCAGGTACTCCTGAATCCAGGGCTGTTGCTTTATCCACTCTGCTACCTAGCTGCCCCCTTATTTTTTTTATTTTTTTTATTAGTTCAGTAATTCTTAAACCATCTCTTGTGGCAATTGAAATTTATGGGGTGTCCTATCTATGTCCCAAGTTTTAGGGAAATTAGCTGAGATTTCTGATATATTGCTACTTAGAAATTAGAGGCTATCATACCAGTTTGGGGCATTAAGCATTTATTAAAGCATATTAAATATTAGTAAAGAGAGAACACATGGCTCAGAAAGTTAAGAAGGCCTATCTAGGATAGAGAGAGAGAGAGAGAGAGAAATGGGCTGCATGACTTTTCCTTCAGCATCTCAGGGCCAAGAGAGAAGTCAGCATGAGCATTAAGCTCTCTGAGGTCAGGAGGAGAGCCAGCCCTTCCACACTACTCATAGCTAATTGGCTAGCATCATTCAAATCTATTGGTTTACTGGACTTGAGGGTGGTCCAGCACAGTATGTGCTATTGTCAGAGTATGGAGGGCAGACCCTCTGAGGAGGAAAGCTTTCAGGTAGGTGTGGTTTTGAGTGACATAGGTAGACAGCAAGGTCATTCTACATTTCCCTTGAAATTCTCCTGACTCTGGGCTGGCCTTAAGAAAGGTCAGGCAAGGCTATTTGATTTAGGGCCTCAAGTGGCGGCCTCTGGGAGTCCCAAAACCCCATTATTTTCTCATACTCCTGTCAAATGATTTTCTCAGTTTTTTTTTCCAATGAGTTGTTCCACATTTTCTTACATTTTCAAAAATTATTTTGATTTTTTTTCTTGATCTCTTATACAGTTTCCAATCGACCATTTCTAATTTTTAAGAAGTTATTTTCTGGGGCAGCTAGGTGGCCCAGTGGATAAAGCATCAGCCCTGAATTCAGGAATACCTTAGTTCAAATCTGGCCTCAGACATTTGACATTTACTAGCTGTGTGACCCTGGGCAAGTCACTTAACCCCCATTGCCCTGCAAAAAAAGAAAAAAAGTTATTTTCTTTCTTTTTGTGTGTCTGTTTGAGTGTGTGTGTGTGTGTGTGTTTTGAATTTCAACCATTGGGTCAATTCTGATTTTTAAGGTATTATTTTCTTCAGTATTTTTGTGCCTCTTTTAACAAACTCAACTCTTTTCAAACTTTTCTTGTATTGTTCACTTTTTTTTTCATTTTCCCCTCATTAGTTTTATTTGATTCTTTTAAAAATTGTTATTTTATCATTTTTAGGTGTTCTAAGAATTCTTATTGGATGTCCAATCTGCATTTTGCTTTGAGACTTTGCTTTTAGATGTTGACAAGTCATTGTCAATATCTGAATTTGTGTCTTAAGTTTCTCTGTTACCACAGTAGCTTTCAGTCTATTTCTTGACACTGGACTTTGTTAGAATTGGGCTTTGCTCACCTCTGGGGGTGGGCATGAGTATGTCAGATCCAATCTTCTAATTTTTACATCCAACTGCTTTTCTAGTTAAATCTGAGGAGTTTTCCATATTTCTAAATTATATCAAGAGAGTTCTGGCCACTTCCCTCCAGTTCTTATTCTCTCCTTACCTAGGCACGGTCTCTGCCCCCTCATGACTACAACTATTTCTCTCTTCCCAGAAATTGCAACTTGGAACTAGATAAAGGGTGATGGAACTGTCAAATGGTGCTTGATCTTGAGCCCAGTGATAGAATAAGAGTCCCTTAGAATCTCTTTCTGGCCAGATATTCTGTCCCTTTACCATCCCTGGTCACTGTTTACTCTCAGTGCTGCCACCACTGCTGTCATTTCCTCACAAGTCCACTGATAATATTCTGTCACACCACACTCCTGGCTCACCTGCACCCAAGTCTGAAAACATTTCATTATGGCTTTCTAAGCTGCTCTGCATGAGATAAATGATTCATTGTGACTTTTTTGTTTTAGTTATCCTTTTCAGAATTTGATTTGATTCATTTAAAAAGTTATTTAGAAGATTATGATGGGAGAGTTTAAAAAAAATGCTCACTTACTTCACTATATGGTTCCATCCACTCTATTCTTTTTAATCACAACACTTATTTTCAAATTATGTTTTAGTTATACAATTAATTTCTTACATAATTTCTACTGTGGAGGCACATATGCCCAAATACACACACACACACACACATACACACACAGATGGCACTATTTTCAGTTGCCTATACCTCACAAAATTCTCTAGTGGTAAATAAGCCTCAAATATCTCCCTCACCCATTTGCAAAAAATAAAAAAAAATAAAAAGTCATTGGGGTATATATATATATATAGATGAAATTTACAAAAATACAGGATGTGAATAGATAATGTTCTTCAAAGGTAGAAGGCATAGTCATAGTTATTTTCTCCTATGAAATTTTATATCTTTTTTCCCATTTGTTCAATTCTGACTTTTAAAGTTATTTTTTCATTATTTTCTCATGTGCCTCTTTTACCAATATGTTATTTTTTTCATAATTTTCTTGCATTGCCCTCATTTCTTTCCTTAATTTTGGTTCCATCGCCTATTTTAGCTTATTATTAACATTATTATTATTATCATTGTTATTTTGCTCTTTCTTATCTCTTTCTTTAATTCTTCTAGGAATTTCTGTTGAGTTTGTCTAAAGTATTTTTTCCATTGATACTTTGCTTGTAGATATTCTCAAATTATTGTCTTCTTTTGAGATTTGTGTCTTGAACTTCCCTGTCACCATTGTAGATTTTTATGATAAGGTTCTTTCTCGTTGTTTGTTCATTTTTCATTGGGCTTTCCTCACCTCTTGGTGGGAAGACTGACTTTCCTGGGTATCATTCTTTTATATCCTACTGTTGTCACAATTAAGTCTAAGGGTCAGTAAGTATTTGATATGTACAGAGTGTCATGATCCAGTGTGTGGTCTAGTCACTGACCTCCTCATCTCTTCTCTGATCCTCATTCAGGAAGAACCCCTGTTCCCTTGCAACTGTGACCACAAACTTTCCTCTTTATCCTGTAGCTCTGACCCAGAACTGGGTATTAGGTGATGGAGTTTCCAAATGGCATGCAGTCCTATTCTCAGTACTAGCTCAGGGAATGCCTAATTTTTTTTTTCTTACAAGGTGTTCAATCCCCTTACCATCCTTGGACTCTGAAATCTCCTGGTACTGCCTACCCTGAGACCCAGAATCAGTACCATTTATGCTATGTCAAACTCCACATAGCCCCACCCCAGTATCAGCAAACCTGCCTTTGTCTTTTCCTAAATTGCCCTAGCAGGAAAAAAATGATACAGAGTTTTGGTTAGTGATCTCACTTAGAAATGTGTGACATGCTTTTTAAAGATGTTTAGAGGGGCATGTTGGGAAAGCTTGGCAAAAATGCTCACTTTATTCCACCCTCTTGGCTCTGCTCTCCCCTCTAGTTTAAAAAAAAATTTCTTCTTGTGTGTCTTCAGTCCTGATTCTACAAAAGTTTATGTAGTTTCTATTGGTTACTAACTTACAAGAATACAACTTTAGCCTGAAAGAATGATTCTCAACCTGAAAAATAATAACAGCCTACATGATGTTGAATATTATTGGTTTTTTCCTATCTTTTCTTCTAAATCAAAGAGTAACCCATGTAGTGCTTTAAGGTATACACATACTACTTATTACATAACAATCCCATAGGACAGCTAGAAATGCATGTGGGTTTAGCCTAACCCACGATGAACATGAAGTTTCAGTATGTTGTCAAGGGTGTCATACTCAAATAAAAATGGGGGCCACTAAACTATATATAAGCAACCCTGAAAGCTGTGTATTGACTTGCAAAAGAACATATTAACAATATCTATGTTCTATTGTATTTTTATTTTTTTTTGCTAAATATTTCCCTATTACATTTTAATCTCATTCAGCAGCAGTGCATCAGTGAGTTTAATACCCTTTCCTTAAGTGACCTGCACATAGTTGTACACTTAGTAAGTCAAGTAAGTAAGGCAAAAGTAAGTAAGTAAGGCAAGTAAGGCAAAAGTCAAGATTCAGACCCAAGTATTTTGTCTACAAGTTCAGGGATCTATGTATATGACACTGTCTTTCATGAATGTTATAGAGCATTTATAAATGTATAATGCATAGGATCATAGACCTAGAACTGGAAGGCTCATTAATGATCATCTAATCCTATGTCCTCATTTTGCACAGGAGGAAACTGAGGCCCAGAGAGCTTCAATGACTTGTCCACATTTTCACAGTTAATAAGTAAAAAGGTTATGATTTGAGCATATGTCCACTGACTCAAAATCTAGCCATCTTTCCTCTGCACCATAGTTTCCATATTTATTTTCCTCCTATTTTCACAGCCCCCCCACACTTACTCCTCTCTCCAGTGATGCTATAGGCTATTAATAAAGAGCAAGCATCACTCCATTTCTCCCCTCCTCAATTATTAACAAATACACAAAAATCTCTCTTATGAAGGTGTCCATAGAAATTAGGGAAGGGGCAAGATGGCTTCACTGAAAGCATCAATAACCAATCATCTCTCTGCCAAAGATCTATGTGTATCTTTGACAGCCCTCAAAAGGAGGAAAAGGTGAAGATGATTTTTCTTTTCCTTAGACTGAGGCATGGTTCCAGGAAAGTCTAGCACTTCATCTTTGCATTTTACTTTTAGTGCTTAAGGATTCTATCTATAACTGTTACTGCACCATCATGGAGATGTTAGCTCACAGAATGAAATGTAGGTTTGGTTAGAGGCTAAAATCTGAACAAACAATGTTGTTTGCAAGAAAATAAAAGTGCAGAGGTAATCAGGACTCTTTTTTGAGTTGCTGTTTTTCAATTATTACCATAAACAGTAATTCTTATTTCTAAACATTTGAAATCAGTCTATTGCAGCTATTTAGTGCATTAATTGCATATGGTACACCCTATAGTGATGCTAAATAAGATACAGTAAAACAAATATGGGGCCTTTTATATTTGCACAAAGCTAAACATTTTGCCATTTTCTTTTTTTTCCCCCAGGGCAATGAGGGTTAAATGACTTGCTCAGGGTCACACAGGTAATAAGTGTCAAGTGTCTGAGGTTGGACTTGAACTCAGATCCTCTTGAATCTAAGACCTGTTCTTTATCCACTATGTCACCTAGCTACCCCCCAAAACTTTGCCATTTTCAAATGACCCCTCTCTCAATTTTCCAATTCTTGTTTTGACTCATCACAAAAACCATTGTGCAAGAGAGAGACAGAAAGAAAGAGAGAGAGGCAGACACAGAAAGAGACAGAGAGAAAGAGACAGACACAGAGACGGAGAGACAGAGAGAGGAAAGCATGCAGGATTTTGAACTCAGACACCTGGATTTAAATATTGTTCCTTCCACTTACTACCTATGTGATTTTAAACAAGTTGGCAAAGTCTTTCAGCCTCAGTTTCCTTATTATAAACCAAGGAGATTTGACTAAATTATCTCAAAGGTTCCTTCCAATTCTAAATCTATGGTCTTGTAAAAGCTAAAATTCTAGCTATGCTGTCTAAAATATCTAATGAGTGGTCACCAATAAATTATAAGCTTTAGCAAGAGTTAGACTTTTAAGCATTTATTAAGGAGAATAAGAATTTGGTAAAAAGAGAAAGGCCTACATTCATCTATCTATTAAAGGGAGAGTGCATTTCTAGCTCCCTTCTCCACCAGAGTCTTCAGGAAAGAGAGAGAGTGCCCGCCTCCCCCTTCTTCCTCCCACAAGCAAACTTCACTTCCTGATGCCAAAGAAAAGACGCATGGTCTTGCCCTCAGAGACCTTCACCTCATGGAGGAACTTTTCTACAGTAAATCTCCAGCAGGTGGCGTCATTCCAATCTTTATAGTCTCAAGAGGAACATTTTATATCTCAATTTTCTAGGTTTATTTTAAAGCAAATAGAACTTTTATGAGTTGCTAAAAATCATCCATTTATAGCTATGTCTTCAAAACTAAGTTATAACCTTTAGTTTCTTTGGAATGAAATAAAAAAATCAATCACCTTTGGTAGAAGTATGAATAAACTTTTTTTTTCCCCCAGGGCAATGGGGGTCAAGTGACTTGCCCAGGGTCATACAGCTATTAAGTGTCAAGTATCTGAGGCTAGATTTGAATTCAGGTCCTCCTGAATCCACTGTGCCACCTAGCTGCCCTGAATGAATTTTTAAAAAACATGTAACAAGACTTTGAACATGTCTAAATTATCTAGGATAGAGGTACTTCTATGGGAGACTTCAGGGATCTACTTCTGGAGAGGAGATTCTGTGTTTCCCTACTGCATGGATGGTAGCATAGACTGAATGGGCTACATCTTTAAAACTACCATACTATCTCTTTCTCTCTTTGTCTCCTCATCTATGTCTCTCTATTTCTCTCTTTATCTCTGTCTCTGTATCTTTATTCTTTCCAGCTACATTTGGAGGTGAAGCTCTCATTCATCCACAGCATGGGCACCATGTACAAGGCTAGATTTGGGGAGAAGGCCCACCCGTTAGGTCCTGTGGACCTGAGAAATGGTCTCAGAGTTTGGTGTACTTCCAGTTTTCCTTTTCACTTCTAGGTGCTGTGGAAACTTATTTTGATTTGAGGACCCTGCCTTTGGGCTGAGGTTAAAAAGCCTTAAGCCCTCGGGGGTTTTTTCTGTGTAAGCGGAGCTGGCACCCCTCCCCCTCTGTTTCAGCTGCAGGGGCCCTCTGAGTCGGGCTAAGTTGCACAGGAAAAACCTCAGGCCACAGGCGAGGCACGGTGCAGCTGTGCACACAGTGGAGAGGTGCATGAAAACCCTCAGGGATGCCAGGGTTTGCTTTGGCCAGTCCCAGCTGCAGGCTCACGCAACATGGGAGTCAGTTGGCCCCAGGGGCAGCCAGCCCCAAGTTTCACCTGAGAGCAGGTTAATAAAAAGGGGGACTGACAAGACAAAAAGGGGGTTGGAGAAGATTGAGAAGACAGTGAAAGGGAGGCTGGAAGATTAAGAAGACAGTAGAGGGAGGATAGACAGAGTGGGGACACCAGAGCACTAGGAGAACAGAAGGAGAGGTCGGTGAGAGAGAAACACAGGGATTCAGTGTGGCAGTACGGAGAGGAAAGTTAGACACAGGGGGGTTGACAAAGTCAAAGGAGCTTGGAGTTAGAAGAAAGGAGTGGAGCAGTAAAAGTGAAAGGGGAGCTGGAGTGAAGGAGAGAAAAAGTGAAAGTTGGAGAAATCTGGTGCACACTCCAAGGCAAGAGGCACAATGGCCCTTATTAAAAGCAGACAGGTTGTATAATTTGCATTTCTTAACCCTTATCTTTTACACTGATTTTTATAAATAAATTCTGCTTTGATTATTTAATTAAGAGGCTTCTTAATCCTTTGCTTATCAATTTGGGAACAGAGCAGAGTGGAGAAATTTTTAAAAGGCCCTAGCAGGTTGGCTTAGGAAATTAATAGCAGTCAGATAGCCAGCCAGTCAAAAGTCCCCAAATTAGTCCTCCAGTCAGATTAGTCCTCCCAGATTAGGCCGTAGTTAGTATAAAATATTTTTACATATGAATGGCAACTGTGGCAGGATTTACAGCCCAATTATAATTTTCTATACTTATAATTTTTCAGTTATAGATATAATTTTTCATATAAGTCCAGTTATATAATTTTTTTGGATAGGATTAGTTAATTTTTTTTTTTACAGTGCAGATGGTAGAACTTCAGACTTAAAAGCCAGAGTCTTGGGGAAACTGCAGTTGGTTAAGTGACTTGCCAAACATTGTTGTTGCCTCAACATTGTATGAAACCAGTGTGCCAGGACATAAGACCTGGGCAGGGGGCATGAGGAGGGTTGGATTTATAACTTGATGGTATTAGACCGAGATTAAACTGAGCTAAATTGTGAAGCTAATCCCTCTCCCTTTTCCAGTTATTGAGGAGATGTAGAGGGGAATATACTTTTACCATCACCACCACCACAAGAAGTTGGGACAGAAAATGTTTGTTTGTTCTTGCTATATTTTAAAAGTAAGTTTTCCGCTATTGAAGCCAAACTGGCTGTTTAGTGGTTAAGTGGAACTTGAGTGCTGGTAGCAACTAAAATCCATGGGAAATAATAGGTGGGGTCAATAGCAGAGAGCTTGGATACCCAAACCTCTTAAGGGTAGCAGAGAACCTTGGGAAATGTAACATGTTATTAGGTAACATTGTGTAATTTAAAGTTGGGAAGATACAGAAATGAATTGCTCCCATATTTAGTTTATAACCTCATGGTCCTTTATCTGAAGCTCATAGTTAAGACAAGATATGAGTTGGATTGTGTCTCCTACCCTATTGCTAAATGGGGAGAAAAAAATATGAGGGAACTAGAGCATGTTAATGAATATTTGATTATAGATGCCACATTTTAAATCACCAAATGACAGAGCCTAAATCACCAAATAAATGACAGCATCTAAAAATATACTGCAAGAAAGCCACAGTCATATTTCATTATTCACATACAGGGCATAATTATTTATCTCCTGGAGCAATGATTGAAAGGCTATTTTCTTAGGCATGTTATGGCCCTTTGTTGAAATCAGTTATTGTTGTTCACTATGTGATTAATCCTACATCTTGAAAGAAGTGCTGTTTTCAATGTTGTATGCATAATTAGCTGAAAAACATAGTGGAAATTTTGAACATTTAACTCTGAAGTACACTTTGATTATTGGTGCATATCCTGCAATTATAACATTAAGATGATTGATTATAAAAAACATAATTTTTAAGAGTAAATGCAGAGAAAACTGAATAAGCCATTAGAGAACAATCAATAGACTCTTTTCTTTTGTCTTCCCCATATTAATTGAATTAGGTACCAACACATCCATCTCTCTATTCCATTATTACACCTAGCTTTCTCCTTGTGTAGAATTCTAGAACACAGAATATTATAGTAGGAAAAAGCTCTGGTTTTGGAATCAGAAGACTTAGGTTCAAATGCTCCTTGAGCCACTACCTCTGTGACCTCAAGAGAGTCATGTACATTCTCTTGGCCTCAGCTGCTTTGTCTATAAAATTACGGTATGGGTCATCATGTCTTCTAAGACCTCTTCCAGATTAAATTCCATGATCCTAAAAGTGGTTCTGGTTCTCTTGCCTTGCTATGATGACCTTGTGATTCTAATGGAAATGTACTTTGTCCAGAGTAGTTATTTTGAGGTCGGGTCTTATATAAGCCTATAAGAGTCAAATGCTTATGGACTGTCTGCCTCATATATTAGTTTGTATCCTATTATTGGCTCCTAGTTTGGATACTTTTGTTGGCTGCTATTCTAGAACTATTTCATTTCCTTTGATTCTGCATCTTGATTGTAAACCACTGAAGGACAAGGACAGCATCTGCTGTTTTAATTCCAGGGTTCTCAAAAATGCTCTTATTCTAGGAAGCAGAATCTATTAGGGGCTCTTACCTATGACTTTGGGTCCTCTCATTGTTTCTTGTGACCAAATCCTCAACTTTATTTTCATCTGTTTCCTTTTTACCCTTGATATTTTTTATCCCTTCATTGCCACCAATGCCATTACTACCTTCTCACCATCCAAAGCATAGTACTAGTGACTATGCTCAATCTAACAACAATAAGCATTTATATGGAGCTTAATGTCTTATCCTAATCTATTTACAAATATTATGTAATTTGTTCCTCACAATAATCCTGGGAGAAAAGTGTTACTATTGACCCCAATTTACTATTGAAGAAACCGAGGCAAGCAGAGGTTAAGTGACTCACTGAAGATCACACAGCTAATAAGTACCCGATGCCAGATTTGAACTCAAGTCTTTCTGAACTCCAGGGCCAGTGCTTTATCTACTGGGATACCAAAAACATTAGTAACATATGTTAAAAGAAGTTTAGTCATTCTGTATGCCCTGGGACCATATATCTTCACGATACTCATCCTCCACTTCCATGCCCTTTGTTCACTTTTTTTTTCTTGGAATAGTAATCAAATCAACAGTATCTTTGCTTCTGAAAAAATTTATGTTAATAGTCTGTCCTATTGTTCCTCTCAGTATCTTTGTTTGACATTCTGGACCAAATCACCCTTCCCTAGTCACTACTCCAATATATGTTTTGTCTCCAGTATTTGAGGGTAGCGTCTATTAAGCTTTGTATTAATATTCCCAATACTTAGCATGATGCTTTGCAAATAGTAAACACCAAATAGGTGTGTTTCATTCATTCATTCTTTCGTTCACCTTGTAGGCTAATAAAAATAAATGGTATAGGTTTTGTCCCTTTATTTCTGTTTCCCTGCCTTGATTTCCTGACCCTCATGCCCTATTTTTTTCTGTAGTGTCTGCTTTTCTCCTACTAAATTCTTTTTTTCCCAGGTACTGGAATATTGATCTTAAAATTCAGAGTCAATGAATGGGTTCCTATTGAGTACTTAATGAGGTACCTGCCCCAATGCTGCCTGGTACCCTTTGAATCATTGCTTTCTTTTTCCTATTGCCTTTTCTAGGTCTTTTTGTTGTTTAACTATGATGCTTGGTTGTACTTAATGACAGTGATAACAGTTCTCATTTACATAATGTTTCATGAAACTTTATTCTCACTGTCAACCTGTAGAGGAAATTTTGTTATTTATTACTATATTTATCAAAATGTTATTATGTCTACTTTATTGTTGAAAAGACGTAAAGAGATTCAATGATTTATCTAAGATCGGGAAGCTAGGAAGTTAGAAAATTCCAGAGCAAGAGTTGGCACTCTGGTGTTCTGACTCCTCATCAACATTTTCCTGTTGCCCGATTCTGGTTATCCATAGGTTCTCCACTATGTCCTTATAGGTCTGTCCGGTCTTCAGACCACATCTATTCCTAATTTTACCCGTCCTGGCCCTGGTTGAGGAACAAAAAGTCATTTCTATAAATATTCTTAGTATATGTTTAACATCAAGCATTAATGTTATATTAATCTGCATAGACAGAACAGATTGGCTTCGAGTCAAGAAAACTGGTTTTAAGGACTACTTCCACATATTTAGCCATGTGACATCTGGCATTATTTAGTTCTAGTTTTCTCATCCACAAAATGGGGATTATAATATTGTATTATAATATCTATCTCACTGAGTTGCTGTGAGGTTCAAATTAAGTATTTTATAAGCAAATATTTGGCAAACCATAAAGTCTTATAAAATATAAGTTAGTACTACCAAGAAAGCATGGAATCTGCACACTGATTTTGAATGAGTAAAGTATGGTTCAAATCCTAGATCTAGATGAGGTACACAATTTTATCATCTGTAAAATAGTATTAATGATCCTGGTACTGCCTACTTCATGGAGTTGTGGAGAAGATAAATAATAAAACAATAGATATAAAGTTGAACAATTACAATGATAATATTTTTTATTACTGTTCTGTGTTACTTGCTGACATTAATTAGGTATACTTATTAAAGGTTAGTCACTATGCCTGTAATTCCAATGTTGTATCCACTACCAGCTAAATAGTGCTACCAAATATGTCCACAGGCACAGAAATTTTGGGTTGACCTCGACAAGGATCAGAGAAAAAGGTAAGACAAATCACATGTCTGATTAATGTTGCTTTTTTCTATAGAAATAAAATTCATTGCTGAAATAATAGCATAAATTCATTAACCAGCATTTATTCTGACTATGTGTAACATATTATACTAGGAACTAAGGGATATATAAAGTCAACAAGTAAATGATCATTTATTAAGCCTTTACTAAGCACCAGGCACTGTGAGAAGCACAGTGAAGATACCAAGCAAAGCAAAAACAGGCCTTGGTCTCAAAGACCTCAGTCTAATAGGAAAGAGAACATTCAAATAACTATGCACACACAAGATATAGATAACATAAACTGGAGATAATCTCAGATGGAAGGCAAAAACTTTGTTTTCTTATTCTGAAAACTTCATATCATTTGACAGTTTATCAGCTGGGGAATGACACTTATTTTTATAAATTTGACTTAAATTCCCTATATACTTGAGGCCTTTATCTGAGAAACTTGCTGTAATTTTTTTTATATTACTTCATTGTCTATAGTAACTTTTAGAAAATATATTTTCCTTGATTATCTCTTTTAATTAGGTCTATTTTTGCTTTTGCATTGTCTGAGATTATTGCTACCCCTGCCATTTTTACTTAAGCTGAAGAATAATAGATCATACTCCCTTATTTTTAACTCTGCAAGTGTGTCTTTCTGTTTAAAGCATATCTCTTGTAAACAGCATATTGTTGGATTTTGGTTTCTAATTTATTCTTTATCCCTCTTCTGTCATATGGGCAGGATAAACTCATTCCATTGACATTCATTATTATGATTACTAACTATATTTCCTTCCATCCTATATTCTTTCGTTTATCCTTCTCTCTCTTCCACCTCAAAAGACTTTTTGGCTTCTGACCATTGGCTCACTTAATCTGCCCTCTCTTTTATTATCCCCTCTCCTTTCTCTTATCTCCTTCTCCTCCTAATTTCCTGTTAAGGTAGATTTCAATGCCTGAGTATGGCTAGATAGATGATGGATAGAAACAATAGATAGATAGATGATAGATAAATGATAGTCTTCCCTTTTTTAACCAATTCAGATGAGAGCAAGTTTCAAGCATTGCCAGCCACACCCATCTCCACTCCCCTACAAAAGCTCTTCCTTGTGTACCTGTTATGTGATAATTTCCCCAAACTTTCTCCCTTCCGTATTCTCTCCTTTTACCCCCTCTTTCTTACCCTTGTATTTTTTGAGATCATCCTAACATCATTAACTTATAACCATGCCTTTTGTCTGTGCAGACTCCTTCTGACCTAAGAATGATAAAATTCTTAGGAGTTTAATGTATCATTTTCCTCTATAGGAATGTAAACAGTTTAACCTTATTGAATCACTGAATCACTCATGTTTATATTTTCATGCTTCTCTTGAGTCTTGTGTTTGAATGTAAAATTTTCTATTTAGCTCTAGTCTTTTCATAAGGAATGCTTAAAAGTACTTTATTTCAATAATTGTCCATTTTTTCCTCCTGAAGGATTATATTCAGTTTCGATGGGTAGGTGATTCTTGATCGTAATCTTAGCTGCTTTGCCTTCCAGAACTTTATATTCTCTGTCCTCTGCTCATTTAACATGAAAGCTACTGAATCACATATGATCCTGACTACAGCTCCATAATATTTGAACTGTTTCTTTCTGGCTGCTTGGAATTTGGCTATAATGTTCCTGGTAGTTTTGATTTGGGGATCTCTTTTTGGAGGTGATTGGTGGATTCTTTCAATTTCTATTTTACCCTCTGCATGTATCAGGACAGTTTTTCCTTTGTACTTTCTTCACATATGATGTTTAAGCTCTTTTTAAAAATCATGGCTTTCAGGGAATTCAATATATTTTTTAAACATTTTCCTTTTATTGTTTTCCAAAATACATGTAAAAACAAATTTTGATATAAATTTTTTTTTATGGGGAAATGAGGGTTAAGTGACTTGCCCAGGGTCACACAGCTAGTAAGTATCAAGTGTCTAAGGTCGGATTTGAACTCAGGTCCTCCTGAATCCAGGGCCAGTGCTTTATCGACTGTACCACCTAGCTGCCCCCGACATCAATTTTTTAAAACTTTGTGTTCCAACCTCTGTTCCTCCCTCCCTTCCCACCCCGCATCCACAAGAACTAAAGCAATTCAAAATAAGTTATACATGTGTAGTCATGGAAAACTTTACCACATTAGATAGGTTGTGAGAGAAAACAGTTATAAAACAAAACTTCAAATTAAGGAATTGTCAAAAAAAATTTTAAAAATGTGTTTCTATCTGTTTTTAGATGCCATCAATTCTTTCTCTGTAGACGGGTTGCAGTTTTCATAAGTCCTTCCGGGTTATATTGGATCATTGCTTTGCTGAAAATACCCACATGTTTCCCAGCAGATCATCGTTATTTTGTATACACTACATTTCACTCTGCTTCAGTTCATGTAGGTCTTTCCAGGTTTTTCTGATAGTATCCTGTTCATCATAACCTATACATAGTACCTTAAACTTGACAAAGAATTTTTTCATGATAGCCCAGCAAAGCAGGTACCATACCTTTTGCCATTATAATCAATTATCATAACTATTTCCCTCCATCCTATTCCCTTCCCATGATATTTACTTTATTTTCTATCTTCTTTTACCCTATTCCTCTTTAAAAGTATTTTACTTCTGACTCTCCCCTTCCCCACTCTGCACTCCCTTTTTTCACCCTTCCCTCTTTATCCTCTTCCCTCCAGCTTTCCTGTAGAGTTAAATATATTACTCCTCCCAATTGGGTGTGAATGTTATTCCCTCCTTTAGCCCACTCTGATGAGATTAAGGTCTTTGAGCTAATTCTGTGTTCTAAATTTGTTTTCCTCCCTACCTCCTCACCCCTCCCTATGAAATCAAGCAATTCAATATGTCATGCTTGTGCAGTTATGCAGAACATCTTCACTTTCCTCCAAAGTGTTTTGCTTTTTACTGATCTCTCCCCCAATCTGCTCTGCCCCGCTTCTCCTCTTATCCTCCCCCCCCATCTCTCTCCCCTCCCACTTTCCCTCAGGGCAAAAATACATTACCATACTCGCTTGAGTATGTATGTTATTCTGTCTTTGAGCCAATTCTGATGATATTAAGGTTCACTCACTCCCTCACTCCTTCCCCCTCTTCCCCTCCCCTCCAGAAGCTTTTTTCTTGTTACCTTCATGTGAACTACCTCTCCCCAGACCATCTCTCCCCTTCCTCCTCCCCCAGTATATTCCTCCTACCCCAACTCTATTTTAAAGATGTTATCATGGGTTAGTTAGGTGGCACAGTGGACAAAGCACTAGCTTTGGACCCATGAGGCCCCAAGCTCAAATCCGGCCCCAGACATGAAACAACCCACCCTGTTTTCCCCAAAAAGAACAAAACATAAATGCTTTACAGTTATCATCCCTTCATATTCAGTTCAGACCTGTGTCTTCTGTCAATTCCTTACTAAGAAAGTTCTTATGAGTTTGAAGCATTCTTTTCCCATATAAACAGTTTGATCTTTTAATATCCCTCATGAAGTTTTTTTCCTGTTTACTTTTTTATGCTTCTCCAGGGTCTTGTATTTGAAAGTCAAATTTTCTATTCAGTTCAGGTCTTTTCATCACAAATGCTTGAAAGTCCTGTTTTTCATTAAAACACATTTTTTCCTATGAAAGATTATACTCAGTTTTGCTGGGTATGTGATTCTTGGCTGCAGTCCCAGTTTCTTTGCCCTCTGGAATATCATATTACATGCCCTCCGGTCCTTTAATGTAGATGCTGCTAGATCTTGTTTTAGCCTTATTGGAGCTCCACAGTATTTGAATTCCTTTTTTCTAGCTGCTTGCAATATTTTCTCCTTGAACTGGGAGCTCTGGAATTTGGCTATAATATTCCTAGAGGTTTTCCTTTTGGGATCTCTTTCAGGAGGTCATTGGTGGAGTCTTTCAATTTATATTTTGACTTCTGCTTCTAGAATATCAGGGCAATTTTCCCTTACAATCTCTTGGAGGATGGTGTCTAAGCTCTTATTTTGGTGATGGTTTTTAGGTAGTCCAATGATTTCAAAATTATCTCTCCCTGATATATTTTCTAGGTCAGCTGTTTTTCCAAGGAGATATTTCATATTGCACTCTATTTTTTTTTATTCATTTGGATTTGCTTTACTATGTCCTGGTTTCTCGTAAAATCACTAGCTTCCATTTATTCAGTCCTAGTTCTTAGGCAATAATTTTCATCAGACTGCTTCTTTATCTCCTTTTCCATTTGACTTTTAAAGCTGTTGACTTTCTTCTCATGACTTTCCTGTATTGCTCTCATTTCTCTTTCCATTCTTTCCTTCCTCTCTCTAAATCTTCTTTCTATCTCTCCTACTTTCTCTTCAATGTCCCTTTTGAGTACTTCCAAGGCCTGAGACCAATTCATATTTTTCTTGTTAGCTTTGGATGTTGGAGCTTTGACTTTGTTATTAACTTCTTCTGAGGGTGTATTCTGGTCTGTCTTTCCCCCAAAGAAGCTCTCTATTGTCCTCTGTTTTCTTTGCTGACTCATCTCAAGCTGGAAGTAGATGTCTGATTAAAATTTGATTCTCTATGGTCAGAAGCTTGGTGTTCCTGTGCCCTTCCCCCACTGGGTCACCACCACTAGATTTGACCCACTGGTTCAGAACCAGGGCACTTCACCCCAACTTTAGTAAAGACTACAGCCACTTCATGCCAGCCAACTGCCAACCCCTCTCACTGGTCTGTGAGCTGAAACTCAGTAAAGGATACTGGCAATGAAAACTTGGAGGCGTCTGTTCCTGGGTGGGTCTGAGCAGTGAGCTGAGATCCTCTTTCAGCCCAATCGAGTAGTGATCTCAATTGCTGTTTCTGGCTGGAAAATAGTCTCACTCTATTCTTATGTGAGTTAGGCTGCTTTATTTATTTTTTTATTTTTAAATTTTTTTTATGGCATTATTTGGGAGTAAGTGGATGGATTTGTTTGGGAGCTAGGGGGAGTCACAGCCTCTCCCCCAATATCTTGGCTCTGTCTCCCTTCCCAGTAACTCTTAATGCTAATGCTTTCCCTCTGAGGTTATCTCCAATTTTTGTTGTAAATACCCTGTCTGTGCATAGCTGTTTGCATTTTGTGTTCTCCATTAGATTACAAATGCCTAAAATGCAGGAACTATTTTTGTCTTTCTTTGTGTCTGCAGTACTTAACACAGTGTCTGACAAATAGTAAGTGCTTAATAAATGTTCAGTGTTGACTTGATTCATTCTCCATAATTCAACAAATGGCTTCCTGAATGATCAAGTTCTAAATAATTCATCATCTATTGACCATTTTTTTCTTGTGATTAGCATCTCTGAACTTAGCTAGACTGGTTCTCAGACAAGAGTTCCTGGGGAATTGCCTGTATTTATACCTTAAGTGGTTTTCTTGTTATACACAATATTTTTATTTATTTATTTATTCATTCATTCATTCGTTTGTTTGTTTGTTTGTTTGTTTGTTTGTTTTGGTGGAGCAATGAGGGTTAAGTTACTTGCCCAGGGTCACACAGCTAAAAAGTGTCAAGTGTCTGAGGCCAGATTTCAACTCAGGTCCTCCTTAATCGAGGGCCAGTACTTTATCAGCTGTGCCACCTATCTGCCCCCACAATATTTTTTAAAGGGCAAGACTTGCACCAATGACTTCAAATCCAATTTTCTATTCCTCATGCCTGCCTCATCTACGTTAAAATTTCACATATATTTGCATATATATGCTCATATATGTGTGTATATATATATACTCATACACGTATATATGTATATGTATATCAAATTGTACTTTCAATAATTATTGTATTTGTACACAAGACAATATCTACATGACTACCTGAACAATAAAATGGAGAGGTCAATATTCAAAGCCTTTCCAGCTTGGTATTATCTACTCTGCTGGTAGAATCTTCAAGAACTTTGTGTCATTTTCATACTGCAATGAGGGAAGCAATATTTCTTTTTATACAGGAAAAAAAGACTCATGATATCTAAGTGCCTCTTTAGAGTGAAGAGATAGAAAATATTCTCATGAATATTTCCTTATATTTGATGACATAAACCATGCTTTTAAAAATAATAAAAATTTTTATTTAAAGTTTTGAGTTCCAAATTCTATCTCTCCTTCCCTCCCTCCCCTACCCCCTTCTTGGGGCAGTAAACAATCAGATATAGGTTATACCAAATCATGCCTTCTTAACATTAATTGTGTCATGGATGCCTTTGGCAGTCTGGCGAACACTCTGGATCCCTTCTCACAAGTGTTTTAAAATGCATTACAAACAACATAGGATTACAAAGGGATTCATTATGTTGAAATAGTTATCAAAGTATTCTTTTAAAAATAAATCTGTGAACCCCAGGTTAAAAACATAATTACATATATTATGATTTGTTTTTATGTATTAAGTCCTAGTCAGATTAATTTTATAGTTTTCAACTAGTTCCATGGGAGAACATTTATTTTAAGATCATTTAAGATCATCATTAAGTAGGGTGCATAGGAGAGAAGTATTGTAACAAATAACTGTAAGATACATTGCTACAATGATGTAGTATCCTGATTCAGAAGACGCCTTCCCAAATTATCATAATGGACTCAATACATATTATCATTTTCTGCTTCCATGTCAGGAAAGTGAAACTATGAACTTAATGGAAGTATGGATAGATAGATTTAAAATATGTGTGTAAAACTACTGGAAATCTTATGAGTCCTAATAAGGGTAGGCCTTGATCTTTGGCCAATAGAATATGGCTGTACTTGAACTCTTTCAATAGCATGGAACCAACTAAGTTTAAAAAAATTAGAAACTAATAAGCTAATATCAGAATTAGTAAAATTATCCATTGAACATAGTAATGGGCTGAGATGTGGAGACAATGCTCTAAAGGAAGCCTGCTCTAGAAAAAAAAAATAAACAGTGAGAACAGTGGTATCACAGCTGACATTGAAATGATTTAAAATTAAGAATTTTTAAAAGGAAACTAAATAGCAATATTTCAAATTATAAAGCACTACCTAGTGATTTTATCAACCCACAATTAACCAAATTTCAAAATTAGTGGATTGAAATTTATAACAACTGTAAAAGAGAACTGGATTTCCATTCCATTTTATCACATTTTATCGAATGAGTACAGAGTGATTTGAAATGCAATCATGGTTGAATCACTTTTAAATCTAATAATTCAAATCATGATGCAGAAGCTGCTTGGTTACAAAGATTATATAGAGTTAATGATCCACATACTTATAGGGAGGTTATCAATGAGGCCTCTCCACTATGTCAGATCGACGTCAACGTTGAATGAATACTTTAAAAAATAGTGTTTGAAGCCAGTGCCACATCTCCTATAGACATCGGTAACTTAATATTGAATTATGACAGCCCTCTTGACTTAGGGAACCCATTCCATGTTCCATTTATTCTAACTGAATATGAGATTTACTAAAATGCGGGTACATAGTAAGCATCTAATAAATGTTTGATTTAAACATTGATTTATCTGGAAGATTTATTTTAGAGGGACATATTTTAACCACTCTCTTTAATATATCACAAATATAATTATATCCCAAAGGAGTGATAATCATTTATTACTATTTTTTTTTAGTTTTTTTAGTGAGGCAATTGGGGTTAAGTAACTTGCCCAGGGTCACACAGCTAGTAAGTCTTAAGTGTCTGAGGCTACATTTGAACTCAGGTACTCCTGACTCCAGGGCCATTTCTCTATCTACTGCGCCACCTACCTGCCCCTTACTATTTTCACTTAAAAAAAAAAAAGTAATACAAAACTGCTTTCCAACTGGACATCTATTTACTTGGGTAATAAGGTCTATACCTATATAAAAGACTCATCAATTGGAGTATGTCAAATGGATGCCTTAACAGCAATCAAAAGTCCCTGATTTCTACATGACATAAAGGGTTTTGTAGGAAATATTTCTTATTGCTATCCATCTTGGATAAAACCAAACATAAAAAGAAAATATGTGGGTGGCTTGACTCAATTCTAACCAATTAAATATGTGGGTGGCTTGACTCAATGCTAACCAATTTATTTGGCTTAGTACTACACAAGACAATATGGTTCATACAAAAATTGACTAGATTTCATGAGGAGACAATTTTCATTCGATTACTATTATACAAAGACTCAACTGGGATCATAAGACCTCTATCCATATTAGGGATGGCTTTATGTCAAGTATTAATATTCAGGCAGGGGTGAGGCAGGACTGCCCTCATAGGTCTGTAATTTTTAATGTATCACTGGAACTGACAAAATGTACTCTGACAACAAGACTAGGGTACAAATTATATGAAAGGAAAATTAATGTCCTAGGATACACAGATTATTTGGCCATAGTAGCTGACACCATTGGCTCTAAATCAAAATGTTAGACAACATAAGTGAAGATGCCACATGGTCAGGATTTTAATGGGAGCAAATGTGTGTCCTTGTTAATTGATTGCTAGAAAAAGAAAATAACACCTACTCAATTTCAAATACAAAATCAGGGGACCTCAGTAATATCTAAAGAAATTATCAATTTTTGGAATCCCCATGTGGTTCAGTACCACAAATTCTGCCAAGAACACAGTAACTAATCTGACTACAGAGAGACCTCTTAAATGTCAAATTGGCTCCCTGATTGAAAATGGATACAGTAAATATTTTCATCTTGTCCTGTGTCTCATTGCACCTCCAAAATGCTGTAATCCCAGGAATGATCTCAAGTTCTTGACAAAATGTTAAAAGATACCAAGAGATGGCTATGCCTCTGCAAAAGAGTCAGTACTGAGCCACTGTATTTCTCCTATAAAAGGGGATAGGATGATGAACCTACTACAATTAATTTTAGCAGCACACATAAGCCAGTTGCTTTTTGGGATGAAGTTTCTGGCTTCAACCAATGTGGTCCAACTGTCCCACTATTCTCTTAGCAATATGATAAGGAACATAATCAAATGTAACTCTCATCTAGAAGACCTTACTATCATCTATTTAAATGATTCCATGGAAGGAAAATTTGTAAAAAAAAAAAAAAAAAGGTGCAATAGCATCTAATATCTGATCCTGGCTATGAGTAGCCTGCCATAGATTTTCAGATAAAATTTCAGTTTAACAGAGAGAAAATCATGTTATCTTGACACTATGGGTGAAGGACAGTCCTTTGACTAGCTGAAATAAAGAGAAACTTGAAACTTGAAGCAACCACTGAGATATTATTTTAAAGAGCAGCTAGTCTGCAGAACTGATGGGGGACAAATACATTCTATTATTTCCATGGCTGTGGCCTCAACTATTATATTTTTTCAGAAAGGAATCCCTTACCTGATTTTTAGACTGGCAATTCATTCATGAAATCAGTCTGGACTGCAACCCTTTGTATAGGGGCAGGAGTTTTGTCTTTGGGAACAAGCACTGTCATTGGGTGTGGAGCATCAAATGAAATGTTCCTATAAATCATCTGTAATTGAGGTCCTTCACTGAATAGGGATATTTACCCAAAGGCATAATGCTATTTTAAATGGACTAGTTAAAGCTATCAAAGTGCCAGAAAGAACTGACATGGTTTAATGCAAATTTGACAGTTCCAGGATTGGGAAAGGCCTTGACTGGATTTAGTTATCTTCATCAATAGGAACTATACTGCATCTATCAAAGACATAGCCATTGCCTTTGAAAATTGATATTCAGCCTTCCAAATCAGCCTGTTTATCAGCATCTGGCACACACAAAAAGCTATAGGGTAAATTGGAACATGTGGGGGATGGGATAGATGGGATGATAGGATCCCTCTAATAACATTTTGCTTTCTAAATAAAAGATTAGTCTGAAGTGTGACAGCCAGATAAATATATAGATAGTATAAGATGGAGCAGGGACATGTATATATGTCTATACATGTACACACATATATGTGTTTGTGCAGTGATTATACAAAACACATGTATGTACATTTATGTGATATATACAGAGACGTGTGTGTGTGTGTGTGTGTGTGAAAGAGAGAGGAAGTGGGGAGAAGGAGAGAGTAAGAGAGAGTGAGAGAAGGAAGCCAGTATACAAATAAACTCTTGAGATCATATTGAGAAACTATTTTTTCCCTATTAACTTGTATACAATGCTCTGTGATGTTTTCTTAGGATTTATTTTATGATCAAAATGTGCATATGTAATGCTTATCTCTTTTTTTTATTTTATAGGTATTTGTTTAATCCTATAAAATCAAAATAAAACAAAACCCTGTACCTGGAAAGTTGTTCAGTTAAACATTAGTTGAATAATTTTTTTTTAAATCTAGTTAGTTTATAAAGATTCAAGCTGCCATATGGTGACACTTTCCCTAACTATCTCCCATTTTTCCAAGGTGTCCATTCCCCTAAGCTATACTGTTCAGTGACTTCCAGGTATTTATCACAAAGGCATATTTTCTGTTCTTTGTAGGAGGGATCTGGTGGTGCAATGGATAGAGCACTGGCCCTAGAATCAGGAAGACATGAGTTCAAAATCAGACACTTATAGCTGTGTGACCCTGAGCAAGTCACTGTCTGTCTTTCCTCAACTATAAAATGGGGATAATAATAGCACCTTCCTTTCAAAGTTATTGTAAGTATCAAATAAAATAACATTTAAAAATGTGCTTAGCACAGTGCCTGGCACATAGTAGTTGCTGTATAAATGCTTTGTGCACCACTACCCACCTTGTGTCCAGCACCAAAATTGCTAGTTACTGGTTATGATTTTTCATTTCATCTCCAAGGATCCTTCTAATGTAAACCTCATTATTTCTTCCTCTCTCTCTATCCCTCACTCCTTCTTTCTTTTTTCCCTTTCCTGTCATCTATCTTTCCTTCCTTCTTTCCATCAATCCTTCCTTCCTTCCTTCTTTCCTTCCTTCACTCTCTCCCTTCTTTCTTTCCTTCCTTCCTTCCTTCTTTATTAATTATATAGTGAAATAACACTGGATCTGGGGTCAAAGGATATCAAATTGAATCCTGGCTTTGCTATTACCATTGTGTGACCATGGGTAAGTCACTTGATCTCTCGGTCTCTGTTTCCTTGTCTATGAGGAAAGAGGATTCAATCAATGGACTCTAATGTACTTTTAAGCTCTAAATTTATGATCCTCTTAAGTACCTACTTTGTGTAAAGGTCTTGGGCCTTATAATTTTCCATGAATGCCAAAACTGTAGGTTTATCTTGAAAAAGAATTCTCAGTAAAATTGTGGAACCATAGATTTTTAGAGTTGAAAGTCTCCTTAAAGATGAACTAGTCCAGTCAGACAGGACATTATTGTGATTGCTACTGTCCAAGGCACACACAGAATACCAAAATGCACTTAAGATCTCCTTCCCAACAACATCTTTTTTCCTTTGTTTTTCATTTGCTTTGCTCTCTGCTGCTTACCAACTCTTCTTCACTTTCCCAACTGCATTATTTATTGCACATTCATTATTAATTCCTGAACAATGTAACTATTACATTTTCTATTATTAATTTTGTAAATCATTTTGTGATGTGCTCCTATGAAAGATGCTATTTAAAATAATAATAATAATAATTGATGCTATGCAAGGATTATTATAAGAGTTTTGCTAAAAACAGAAAGAATGACAGAAAATCCTTACACCAAACAAATTAACTTTTGCCAAAAAGTCATTCAGGAATAGCAGGAGATGTCAGAGCCCAACACACCTGAATCAAAATCTGAAAGCTGTCAAAAATGTCAATACAGCTAAAAAGCATTAACAGAACAGTCGGAATTCACTAAAAAGATTATTTAATAAGTGAAGCTACTTCTGAGAAAAAACAGGACCTTCCAATCTTATTCATATGAAAGTAAAACAATTAAAAGTATTCAGTGTCGGGGCAGCTAGGTGGCGCAGTGGATAGAGCACTGGCCCTGGATTCAGGAGTACCTGAGTTCAAATCTGGCCTCAGACACTTAACACTTACTAGCTGTGTGACCCTGGGCAAGTCACTTAACCCCAATTGCCTCACTTAAAAAAAAATTTGTAAAAAAAAAAGTATTCAGTGTCATTACTGACTAATCAATTAACAAGCACCCATTATGTGCTAAGTACTTTGCTAAGTGCTAGGAACAAAAAGCCAAAACCAAGGCCTTCCTTTCCAGAAGGAACTTACTTTCTGCTGCCTCAATTCCCCCCTAAGTTCTGGTATATTACCATTAGAGAGATCATAACATGTTGATATAAGGAAATTGTATACATATACATGTACACATATACTATATAGTATGTATGTGTATATATGTATGCATATGTATATGTGTCTGCATATGTGTATATGTGTATGTGTGTGTGTATATATATATAAATATACATATACATATATATTATGTACACACACAGAGGATTTATACTACCATATATTCCATGACAAATGGGAAATTTCATATTTACTGCACCAACAGGAGTGTGATTTACAAATGTTTTCTTAAAATTTTCAGTGAGTGATCTCTGAAGTATCCATCTCCAAAGCATCTAGAATCCAAAGGATTAGACAGAACAATTAAACTTTAAAATACCTTCCCCCTCCCCCTCAAAAAATGGCCCATTATATCATGGCTCACAGTGATCCTAGGGGGTCATGCCAATTAAACTGTAACTCTAGAAAAGCCTTTGAAGTGGTTTTGTTCTTGTTGTGATGGAGGAACTAAGGTGGTTTTTATTACAGTAACATCTGATAAGCCCTTTAATGCAATATGCTATGTCCCCATGTGATCTGAGACTACAATTTTAAAAATGGATAATATTTATGAACATAGGCCCTCTGAAAGACTTGAGCAGACAATAAAGAATGAAAGATCAGAATCTAGAATGCTGAGGGGCAGACTCTTGGTTGTATGCTTTTCAAAAACTAATGGAATAATTTTATACATCTTTGAATTAGGAAAAATCAATAAAGGATAATGGTCACAATCTATAGGTCAGACAGGGTAAAGTTTGCCCATGAGATATAACTTCAGCTCAAATGTTACAGACATTCACATACATCCATTTTTCCTGTATTTTCAGTAGTCCAATTTAACATTAAGCTTTCACTGAGTTTTTACAGGTCATGGTATCTTTTCCCTAATTGTAAAGATGGGATAGATATACATGAGAGCAGTAGTTCCTAGCCCTTGACCATGTCCAGTCATATGAATTCCTGCTAAGCTTCTTTGCAATATTAACCATTTGCTTAAGTAAGGAAGAATCTGGCTTTGTCTCCTGAGGGGGGAAAAGCCTATACTGCTTATTGAAGAGAGTTGTGACCAGAATTTTTAAACATTTATTTCTGCCAAAGTATTTTTTCTTTCATCTTACTCTCCATTTCAGCATGTGTGTGGGTGTATATGTATGTAAATATTGCTAAATCTGACTTTATAAGGGTTTTGCAGAATTAATCCTGTCTAGTGGATTATACTTTCTTCTTTATCATTACTTAAAGTGAATTAGGTAAAACAAAAGATATTAATGTATAGTAGCAGCATGCAGAAACAAATTAAAATGTATCTTTGCTAGGTAGTACATGGTTACATGGAGATATATAAATGGAAGAAATGTGAATTCTGTCTGTAACTGGTATTGTAAAGTCTCTAATGAACTTTAATAATAAAGTTCATCTAATGTAATTTTAAGAAAAATCTCAATTATTTTATGTTCTGCAAAATTTAAGCATTAAATATTACACATAAATATAACACTCCTTAGTGTTCATCCCCATTTCCTATTGGCATTGTAGCTGGGTAGTCAGCAGTTTTCACTTCAACTCTCTGTTAAGGGCTAAAATCCTAGCTAGTCTGTCTAAAATATCTAATGAGTGGTCGCCAATAAATTATAAGCTTTAGCAAGAGTTAGACTTTTAAGCATTTATTAAGGAGAATAAGAATTTGGTAGAGAGAAGAAAGGCCTAGATTCCTCTATCTATTAAAGGGAGAGCACATTTCTAGCTCCACTCTCCACCAGAGTCCAAAGGAAAGAGAGCGAGAGCAAGCACCAGTCTCTTCCTTCCTCCTCCCACTAGCCTGCGTCACTTCCTGACGCCAAAGAAAAGACTCCTGGTCTTGCCCTCAAAGACCTTCACTTTATGGGCGGAACTCTTCTACAGTAAGTCTCCAGCAGGTGGCATCATTCCAATCGTTACACTCTCTCAGGGCTCAAGGAGTAGCTATGAGCAGGGTCAAGAGTCTTTACTAGTTATTATCAACCAGACAATTTGTTTCAGAAAGGATATTTACTAAGTATGGTAAGGACTGTTGTTACAAAAACATGACTGCAAACCAGGGACACTTCCTCCCACACACCCAAACCCCACCAATATACACACCATGCCCTTTGCAAAAGTGGTATTAATTTTTTTTTTGTTTGTTTTTTTGTGGGGCAATGGGGGTTAAGTGACTTGCCCAGGGTCACACAGCTAGTAAGTGTTAAGTGTCTGAGGCTGGATTTGAACTCAGGTACTCCTGAATCCAGGGCCAGCGCTTTAACCACTGCACCGTCTAGCTGCCCCAAAAGTGGTATTAATTTTAACACATGGAACCAGAGGAAAAACTCACTGTTCTGGTTACTGGGAATCCCTTTCTTCTTTCATGGAGACCTCATAAAATCCGTCTTAGGGGGAGTGCTATTCTAGACTTCAAGGGTTAGTACCCGCATGGAATAATGAACTAGACTTTCCTTGATATGTCTAGTTGGTTCTTATGTCTCTCATTCCCCTATACAGAAGTTTCCATTAGTCACTGTTACTCTGGGGATGCTTCCACCAATGTTTCTGAGAACTCTGGAGATTCTGAACTTTTGAAATCTGTAAGGTCAGCTGGGAAGGGGATGGACTTCTCATTCTCCCCTATATTCCCTAGGCAATTCTCTCTTAGTGTACCTTTGTGCTGGATTTAACAAATACTCAACTGACTTGCTCCTGAAATGCTGTATTTCAAACTGGCACACACATATGTGTATATGGACATATTCATTTATATACATACACACATATATCCCTGTGTGTGTATATATATATACATATTTCAATTAAATATACATATTTAATATAGTTATATTGCATTGCACATATATACACATATATCTATGCAATGAGATATTTTTGTATGTATATAAATTATACAGGTATGTGTATACATAAATGTAACAAATATGCATATATGTATGCATGTATATGTAACACACATATATGTACACAACATTTGTATATGTGTATGTAAGAGTAAGGGGACACCACCTGCCCCATTTAATCACAGAAGACCTAAACATCTTGATTAAATAAATTAATAAAAAATAAATTATGTATGTATAACTTCTTAATACTTTTGAAATACTCAGAAGGGCTTTGGTTCATGAGATGAAAGCAGGTAATTCATACAGGAAATATCTTGTTATTGCTTGAAAGAATCAGAGAATCAGACACATTTATGGACCTATATATAACACATCAATCCATTTAAATATACCTAGAGGTATGGCTATATACATATATGAATATATGTATGTACATATATTTATATACACACAGAGTTAAATTCAGTTAGGTATTACCATGTGACCTGAAATTAATTTTTAAAATGGAAAAACTTTATGTTATATGTTATTATAATATACAAAAGTCCCTAAAAAGATTATGACAAAATTAGATAACCTTATCTTGTTGTTCAGTTGTTTACCAGTTGTATTTGACTTTTCATGACTCCATTTGGGGCTTTCTTGGCAAAGATCCTGAAGCAGTTTACCACTTCCTTTTCCAGTTCATTTTATAGATAAGGAAACTGAGACAAACAGTGTGAAGTGACTTGCCAAGAGATACAGAGCTAGAAAGTGTCTGAGGCCGGATTTGAACTCATTAAGATTTGTCTTCTTGACTTTAAGGCCCAGCATTCTACCCACTAAGACTCCTAGCTGCCTTAACGGAACTATAGGGATTTTCTTTTAGAAAATATTTCTTTTTATAAAGAAACCTCTATGTTTATTAGCCTTTTCAGCCTAAATTAAATAAATCGGCCTACATTCCTGTAAGTACAATAACATAAATGTTTTAGGTTGCTTCTCCTAGAATTTCAGTCACATATTCATTTTATATTTATGGGAAGACAAAGCCCATAGTCATATAGACACCCTTACAAACCATAAGTAATATAAAAACACACATACAGGGATAGGAATTTAACTTTGAGAAAAAAAATCAAATTGGTAGACCTAAAGGTAATTTAAAATCCCCATCCCGTGATCCTTTTGGGAACAATGTCAGAGACTAGGGCCTACTGATTAAAAACTTTTTTAAACCTTCTATTCCTTGAAATAAATGATAAAACTAATAATAGGATGCATTAAATGATCATTCCTGGGACAATCTCTATCCTGATATTTTTCTCTTTAAATCTCCCAGCCAGGTGACTTTTCTTGACCTTTTCTATGAATTTACCACATCCAACTTGTATTATGGTTTTTTTAACCACATTTTATAATCCTGTAAGTATCGTATCAAATGTCATTATTATTGGTATTAACATCACCTAGATTATATTACCGTCTCTTAGATGATACATTCTTTGATGGCAGATACTATATCAGTTTTCATCTCTGTATCTCAAACACTTGAACCTAGTGCCTAGCATATAATGGGCACTTGATCAAACTTCAGTTGAATTGAAAATGCATCAGTATTAATTGTCTACTGAAGTAAAATTGCCTTTGAAAATAGGATCACAAATTCAAGAATTCAAAGGGACCCTAAAAGATTACCTGATTCATCCCAAAGGGGTTTATTATGGTTTACAAAGTTACACAGACTACTAAAGGCTGGAAGGGGCTGGGGGAACAAAGACTAGGATCCAGATGTTTTATTTCATGGTATAGTGCTCTTGTTCTATATCGGGCTTCTTAATACTTTTCCACTCCAACTCCGTTTTGCCTGAGAAATTTTTATGCAACTCTGTGTATATAGGTATACAAAAGAGGTATACATAATCTTTTACTATTGCCAAATTTTTTGCAATTCCCACATGCAGTTATGCAACCCCATATGGGATCAAGACCCACAGTTTAAGAAGCTTTGTTTTATATCACATTACCTACTCCAGTCAGGACTCTACCATAAATGCAGATTAGAAAAGTTTTACATTTACGTGATTACTACATACCTGACTATGTGCTAGTTAAGAATAGGGAGAGAAAAAACCAACCAACCAACCTATCTCTGTAGTCAAAAGATTTGAATTCAAATTCTGTAGCTGTCACTATCTATATAGTAAATATTTTATTATTAAAGTCACTGTATGACCTTGAACAAGGCTCTTAACCTCATTAGTTACTTAACCTTACCCTCAGTTTCCTCACCTGTAAAATGAAAGGGTTAGGATAAAGGGCCTCTGAAAACCCTTCCAGTTCTATGATTCCATGGACAAAAGCCAACACAGTCCCTATTTTTGGCAGGACTTACAGTCTACTTAGAAACAGCCATGATATGTTTACATTTTCTGATGGATAGGTGGACAAAGAATGAATAATGCTCTTTGTTCAAAATGAGATATAATGTATGCTTTAACATGGTGCCATCTTATATGCAATGATAAGTCTTAGTTCATATGGCATCTCTGTGGTCAATGACAAGGGCCAACCTGTGGTATGATACTACTGGGGAAAAAAGCACCATATTTGTAATCAGAGGACCTAGGTTCCCCAAATCTGCCACTTATTACTGTCTTTGTAACTTTGGGCAAGAGATTTTATTTCTCTGTACCTTAGTACAATGAGGGGACTAGGCAAAATGATGCCTGAGATCCTGTCTTGAACTAAACTATCTTGTGACTTAGTAGACATAGAGCAACTAAGCATTTGGTAGGTTCTCAAAAAAATATCTCAGAGCCAGAAAACCTGAGAATCAGGAGGAATTTAGAGATGTTCTAATCTAGGATCTTAGCTTTTGAGAGGAAACAGGGCTTGACTTGTCCAAGATCTCACAGTTAATGAAAGTGTCAGTACTTGAGCACAGAACCCCTGCCATTTAGTAAAAGGTTGTTTCTCCTTTCAGTCATCCAATCAATAAGTACTTATTAAGTGCCTACTATGTGACAGGCACTGTAATATCAAGGGAGATGAGTATATGGAGAGAGAGACAGAGACAGAGACAGAAACAGAGAGAGGCAGATACAGAGACAGAGAGAGAGACAGAGACAGAGAGGCAGAGAGAGACAGAGAGACAGAGACAGACAGAAACAGAGACAGAAACAGACAGACAGAAACAGAGACAGACAGAGACAAAGAGACAGAGATAGAGCTATCTACACAAAATAAAAAGAAAATAAAAACCAGATTGTATGAAAGAAAAAGATGGAGAGGGAGAGTACACTAGAAGTTTAAGGGATTCAGGAAAGGATTCTTAACAATGGTGCTACTATTCCATGCTTTCTCTCATCTCAACTACTGAATAAAATTTTTTTAAAATGTTCCTGATCTACATACTTCCCCCCCACACACACCTGTTTTGTAGGTATGTAGAATAGTAAGTAGACTATTGAATCTGACATTTCTGAGTTCAAATCTGGATGTGTGAATCACTAAACCTTTGTCTTAGTTTGCTCATCTGTAAAACGGGTGATAATACTAGCAACTATTTCCTAGGATTTTCCTGAGAACAAAATGTGGTATTTGTGAAGTGCTTTGGGAACTCTCCAGAGCCATATACATCATAGTAAATATTATTATTATCAATTAATTAACTGGCTTACTTGTAGTGAAGGAATTAACCTGGGAAACCACTTTTAATATCAAGGAAAACTGAGTAACAAAACAGCTTTTCAAAGACCTGTCCCAAGTGTTTCAGGTCTCCAAAGTGTCACCAATGCCTGGAAGTGTGTACTGAAAAGGGAATACTAGATGTCCTCTAGAACAACTGCTATGATTCTTTATAGTTGACTTACTCTCAGAATAAGAATGCATTAACATTGCCCACTCCAGTTAAGAATCTGCCAGAATGCAGTCAATTAATAATCTTTGAATGATTGTTATGTAAAATATCTTAAATATCTCCTGGTAAACTCCAGGGCTTACTAGGTGTTATGTTTCTCTTAACAAAATTAAATCTGTGGATGCCACAGAATATCCACATTTATTAGACCCTGTAAATCAAAAATAGAATTGTTACTACCAAGCTTTTGATGACACATAATAATATGTTTCAAAATTAAGAATTATGGAATAATTCATCACACAAAGGAAACAACCAGTGAAAATTATAAAGAAAATAATGTTTATTCAACTTTGGTCAAGTCACTTAAGGTCTTTGAACCTCAGTTGTCCTCATCTGTAAAATGAGTTGGATTGTACCTAGATGATCTCTGTTTTTTCTTCTAGTTGTGATATATTTTTCTACCTATATTATCTTAAAAATGTAACACAAAGAAGGAAGGAAGAAAACAAAGAAATGAATACTTATTAAGTGTCTTCTGTGTACCAGGCATCATGCTAAGCATTTCACAATTATCTCATTTGATCCTCACTGCAACCCTGTGAAGTAGGTGCAATTATTACCACAATTTTACAATTGGGGAAACTAAGGCACACAGAAACTAAATAACATACACAGGGTCACACATGTAGTAAATGCTTGAGGTTGGATTTTAACTCAGGTTTCTCTGACTCCAAATCCAGCACTCTATCCCCTATACTGCTTAGATGCCTTAGTAAACAATGATGGGTGGCCATTTCTTTGTCTCATACTTAAGAGTTGACATCGAAACCAGAAAAACTTTGGGTTCAAGCTTAGCCTTTGACACATACTGTCTTGTGACACTGGACTATACACTTAATATCTTAATGAAAGAGAGAGAGAGAGAGAGAGAGAGAGAGAGAGAGAGAGAGAGAGAGAGAGAAACAGACAGAGACAGAGAAAGAGAAACAGAGGAACCTTCTTCTAAGGAGTTCTCTAAGAAACCAATGAAATCTTAGTTCATGACTAATACTTACACTACTTAGCTCCCAGGATTTTTGTGATAAACAAATTCTTAAATTCTAAATGCATGTGTCTTATTAATGTTATTAAAGAACCTGAATATATGTGTGTGTGTGTGTGTATGTAAGTGTGTGTATATATATATATATATATATATATATATATATATAAATTCAAAAGGAACAGGTTTTGCACAGTTTTCCTTCTGAGATATATAAAGGTGGGTAATAAGGGTAGATAAGCATTATTTCCAAAACTCCTTAGAGGAAATTTAAAAAAAATAAAGGTCAGTGGCATTCAATAATCATTCAAATGGGCTAACGGACATAGTCTATAAGCAGCATTGGTTGATATTGGTCCATTCAAAGGACTCAACACCATCATCACAGAATATTTTTAAAGTGTTCTTTGAACATGTACATATATATACAAAGAAAGCTAAAAGGGTCTCCTCCCTTTAGTACTTAAAAATCTGAAAAAAAGGGGGCAGTTAGGTGGCACAGTGGATAAAGCACCGCCCTGGATTCAGGAGGACCTGAGTTCAAAGCCGGCCTCAGACACTTGACACTACCTGTGTGACCATGGGCAAGTCACTTAACCCTCACTGCCCTGCAAAAAAAAAAAAACACAAAAAAACCCAAAAACCAAAACAAAATCTAAAAAAAAAACCCAAAACATATAGGTAGAAAGGGAAGGGTAAACAAACATAGATAGATACAGTATAACCAGAAACTATAGATATCGTATTACCAGAAACAAGAAAAGATGACACATTGTTCTATAAGAAAAATCCACCAGGGAAAATATAATTCATTATTATAGAATAAAAATATAATTCAGTATTTACATTATAAAGAATATTTACTATGCATAAAATGTGTGATCAGGCCATGAGTAAGAATCATTTTCTCACTTTAAAAATTACTATATTCTTTTCATTCATTCATCAAAAAATATTTATTATATGCCAACTATTAAGCAAGAATTATGCTAGGTGTTTAGGGGATATGAAAGGTATCTGACACCAAAGAAGGACCATCCACTGTACCTTCTGGGTTATGCAGTAGGAGAATGGGATAATGAAAAGTTTATTGGACTGAGATTCAAAAGAGAGACTTAATTTCCAGCTTTGGTTCCTGCCTCTTATCACTGTTCTCCTCTCTCTCCCATACAGAAAATGGATTTGTCTTGAAGATGATACTTATGATTATTACTGTCACTCCATTGAATAGCTCCATTCTCATAGTTTTACATGTTCTACCTTGACCTAGGTTAAAACAAATCAAAACATCAACCATCCCCTACATCTCATTTTCTCCTGTAACTTCTTCCCTTTCAAAGGAGAAGCTCCGGGGCAGCTAGGTGGCACAGTGGATAAAGCACTGGCCCTGGCTTCAGACACTTGAAACTTACTAGCTGTGTGACCCTGGGCAAGTCACTTAACCCCTATTGCCCCCCCCCCAAAGAAGAGGAGAAGCCCTTTCAACTTCCCCTCTTTATTTACTTTTAGGTAATAGGGAAAGAAAAGGTATGATTTCATTAGAGAAAGACATTGGCTCAGTGAAAGTTACATCATTTAGAAACTAGACCAAGTTAGCATAAAGATTAACTGAAAGTGATCATAGAGTGTCTGTCCTTCACAATATATATATATATATATATATATATATATATATAAAATTTTTGCTGGGCAAAACCATTAAGAAAACACAAGCCATTAACTGAAAATCACTTAACTTATAAAACCTTTTGAAAAATGTTTGTTTTATAGATCTCTTCATTTTTCTCATTAAATCTGTGCTCTGAATATATTTATCTACAGATTAAAATGGAGCTGTCCAACTTTTGAAGGATGCTTTCCACTCAATCCATTAACTGTAATGACTCCCTTTTAATATTTTTCACCACTATCTTAAGCACTACTACATGCTTTTCAGCATTTTAAAATAATGTAAACAGTCACAAAAGAGGAAATGGCCCAAATTACATTTAATTTTTATTCTTATAGTAATTATACTTTAGGAAGAACTTTAGAAGATAAACAAATAAATAGAAAGCAATTTTATCCAGGATAACTAGGGTCCTTTGGGGTTTTTTGTTTCTCTCTCTCTCTCTCTCTCTCTCTCTCTCTCTCTCTCTCTCTCTCAACTTTTTTTTTGGGGGGGGGAATAGTCATAAAAACATTTTCATTCGGAATGGGTCAGGCTTCAGCAAATTATCAACTAGTCTTAGTTTGTCAATGAGGAAGTCCCAGATCCCCATTCTTTAACACTTTCCTTTTTTCCAGTAAATAAATGTATTACTAGGGGCAGCTTAGTGACACAGTGGATAAAGCATAGGCACTGGATTCAGGAGTACCTGAGTTCAAATCTGACCTCATAAACTTGACATTTACTAGCTGTGTGATCCAGGGCAAGTCACTTAACCCCCATTGCCTGGATATATATATATATATATATATATATATATATATATATATATATATATATATATATATATATATATATATATATAATTTTTTTAAAAAATGGATTACTAGGTCCCACCTTCTGTGTAGTTCCTTTTTTTGTTTATTAGCTAATTACTAATAATATCTCAGCTTAATAAGGTTTAAAGTAGGACTCCTCAGAGAAGTGTTCACAGTTTAAATAGGGATTAAGTATATTTCCCATACCAAGACCTTTAACTGTGGAGGTTTGGGAGCAGGGAAGGACAGACAGGTCTGTAAGAATTTTAATAACTAGATCCTGTCCAACTAGAATTACTAAAAACAAAACAAAAACAACTGCCTTAATACAATTCATCAGTAAAAAGCAAGTGACTTCTGTGATAAGATACTTATCAAGTACAAGTTATTAGTATAGTACAATCCCAGATTTAGAAGGCAGGGGCAGTAGGGATGAAGTGGAGATATTAAATCACTAGCTTTAGAGTCATAAAGTTATAGCTTAGGTTTTTTCTGTATAACCTGGGTAATTCACCTTCTCTGGCAGTTAGGACTTAACCTTTGTAAAATGAGAACAATAGCTCCCATTTCCTAGAATTGTTGTGAGGATCAAATGAGATAATATTTTTAAAGTACTTAGCCTGACACATAGCAGGTGCTTAATAAATGCTTGTTCCCTGCCCCATCATTTAGTTCTTAGTTTTGTCAGTTATAAAATGCTACTTGGATGAGAAACATCTAAGGTTAAATAAAACTGTGATACTATGACTTCAGAGGCTAATCTGAATACAAATATCCTCTAAAACATTTCCAACAATTGATTATCTAGTTTTTGTTTAAATACTATCAAGGCATAGTGAACTCACTATCTCCACTTTTGAACAGTTCTGATTATTAGAATTTTTTATTCCTTATGTGAACCCTCAATATGCCTTTCTTCACCCTCTACCTCTTTCTCCTAGTTTGGCCCTCTGGGCCAAGCAAAACAAATCAGATCAGTCTTCCACAAGACATCTCTTCAAATATGGAGTCTTTTTCTTCAGGCTAAGATACCAGTGCTCTTCAACATTCTGGTCACCCTTCTCTGGAAACTCTCAAATCATGCCAGAGAGGGCAGCTGCCTAGAACAACTAAGGACAGGATAACAGCCGGCTAAGAATACTACACTAGAACTTGCAAATAGCTCTTACCTACTTGTTTCCTTTCCACAGTACTTGTATCAATTGATACTCATTGAAAAAAATTACTCTCTATGAACAAAATAGTCTTGGAAAGTCAATAATATGCTATACACTGCTAGTATTGAAAAAGTTTTTCTTAACTGGCCCATCTGAATCTATTTTCCTTGTACATTATTCTTTGCCCAGATAACAATCCTGTTTCTTATCTATCTGGCATCCATGTTTGCTTCTGTGCCTTTCTCTGCTCCTGTACATTAGTCTAGATTTGTTAAATACCTCAGTTTACAATATCCCCTTATCCCCATGACCTTTGTCTTTTCATTTATTCTTCCAGGTAACTCATGAATGGATTCCTGGTAAAAATGTAGATTTGAGTCTTAGTACCAATCTGCATTTCAACCAGGGTAGTACCTATGCTTGGCCGAGGACAAATAGTCTCCTTTCTTTATTGCCCATTTTACAGGCAGCTTTTATACTGGTGAATTTAAAACAAAACAAAATAAAAACCCAACAAATCTTTTAGAATGACACTGGATATGTAAATTTTCCTTATATGTATATTATTTCAAGCACAGCCAGATAAAAATATAGTTGATAAGGGCCAGCTAGGTGGCACAGTGGATAGAGCACTGGCCCTGGATTCAGGAGGACCTGAGTTCAAATCTGACCCCAGACACTTGACACTTACTAGCTGTGTGACCCTGGGCAAGTCACTTAACCCTCATTGCCCTTCAAAAAAAAAAAAAATATATATATATATATATATATATATACACACATATGTATAGTTGATATTTCCAGATATCAAGAGTCTAAGGAAAATGCTGAAACAGCATAATACTTGTCTGACTTCCAAGTGAGGAAGACTTGGGTTCAAGATGTGTCTCTGTCTTTGTGAATCTGTCAAGCCATTCAATTTGTCACTGACCCAGACAGTTCTTCAGAAGGGTAAATTGCTTATCTTCAATGGTAGTAAACATTTCCCCATGAGGATAAATTCACTTCCCTCTTCTCCTATTCCTCCCCCCAATGAAAATGCCATTCTCTAGCTATCGAGTGAAAAGTTATACTAAACATGCTTTTATGAATGAAAAGTGTCAAATTTGTGGGCCAAAAATTTCTGGGTGCAGTTGAACCAGATTAAAATGTACTTGGGAAATGTTTAACAAAATTGATTAAAATATAATATAATAATGTGAATTTATGGTATTCTAAGTCAATATATAGTTCTAGGAATCGGTTTCTATCTGAATTTGAGACCACTGGACTTTTTATAAGCGGCAGAGCTGGAATTTAAGTCCTGTTTCTGACATGTGCTGGGGGGGGGGGGCGTCAAGGAACACCTTGGCTATCACCTTAAATCTCTGACCTTTAGTATTCACATCTATAAAACCAGGATAAAAATATATAACCTACCCACTTCCCAGGATTGCTGTAAGAAAAGTATTTTTTAAACAATGTGGAAAAAGCCTGGATTTATGTCTTCCTTGGAATGGGAAATTCCCTCTATAATGGCTAGTCTAAGTGAATTTCCTTAAGCATTATAAGGTTGTGACTAGTTTAGGACCCACAGCCAGTATGCATCAGAGGCAGGATTTGAACCCAGGTCTTCCTGACTCTCCATCCATTACACCATTTGGCCTCATACAAGCTTTATGGTACCATATAAATTTGAGGTTTTATTATTTTATTCTTTAGTGATGCTAATAATCTTTGCTAGATCTCCAGAGTATGGACATTATAACCAGATTTCTAGACAGTCAGCTAAAGATAACTTTGTTATTTAGAATCACTTTGAAAGCAGCATATGTTTAAGTCATTTGAAAGAACCTGTGGAATATGTGAAAAATCTGCATTAGGTTTATATAAACAAGCAAGTGTATAATTATATTTGTTTTATTTTGTGTTGTTTTGGTCTGGACCTGTGTTTTCATGTGTTGTCTAGAATTTATAGTCTTATGAAGTTGCCTAGAGAAAGGATCATGGATTTAGAAGTAGAAGGGTCCTTGAAACCATGAAATTCAAACCTCTGCTTTTACAAATGTGGAAATCGAGCCACAGTGAAGTTAAGTAACTTTCCAAGGGTAACACAAGTTGTATCTAAAGTGAAATTTGAATCAAGGTCTTCTTAAGTCAAAGTCAAGTATACTAGAGATATGCACACACCACACACACACACACACACACACACACACACACACATCTTGAGTATTTATAGTCATTAACCATTTTAGCAACTTTTGGTTTTGTTTAGTCATTTCAGTCTTGTTTAACGCTTCATGACCCCTTTTGGGGTTTTCTTGGCAAAGATACTGGAGTGGTTTGGTTTGTCATTTCCTTCTCTAGCTCATTTTGTAGATGACTAAAGTGAGAGAAACAGGATAAAGTGACTTGCCCAGAGTCAAATAGCTAATAAGTGTCTGAGGCCAGATTTGAACCCAGGAAGATCAGTTATCCTGATTTTAGGCCTGGCACTCTATCTATATGCTCCCTAGCTGCCCATTTAAGCAACGAGTCGCCACTTAATTTTATAGATATGATAACAATGTTAGTTTTAAATCTTTCAAAGCTTTAAAAGTAATTAAAAGGCAGCTAGGTAGCACAATGGATAGAGCACTGGTCCTGGATTCAGGAGTACCTGAGTTCAAATCCAACCTCAGACACTTGAAACTTACTAGATGTGTGACCTTGGGCAAGTCACTTAACCCTGATTGCCCAACCCCCCCAAAAATAATTAAAGATTGGAAAGTGATTCACATACAGTATATCAATTAATCTTTACAATAACTCTGCAACATAGTTACTAGAGGAATTATCATCCCCATTTTACAGATGAGGAAACTGGTTTGGAGGGATCAAAGTTATTTCATGGCAAGGTAGTGTCACATAGATAATGAGTCAGAAGGAGAATTTGAACTCAATTTACTTTGACTCCAACTTCATGTCCAACTAGAGATGTTTATTAGTCAGTATTTCTAGTACTTTTCTAAATTGATATTCATGGATTTCCATTTCCCACAAAAGAACATTAGAAAGAAGAAAAATCCTCTGAGGTAAACTATCTTATCCATACATATGAACAATCACGTCCTAGGCATCTCCAGGAGACAAGAGGTCACAACACAAACAATGGTGATGTGATCATTAGAACAGCCATCAGCTAACACTGCTGTCTTTTAGCAAAGAATTTGACTATCTGGAAATTAGGGAATTCTCTGTCTGTATATTCCAGCAGCTATAGACAACCATAGTCTGTAGGCTTTGAGTATTGATTTAATACTCCTGATCTGTAGGAAACACATAGAATTAATAAAATATAAGATTAAAAACCTTCCATTGAGAATGCTAATATCTTAAAGAAAATTTTATGCAATTTATATAGAGTCAAGGAAACTCTAGGTTTAACATCAGTTTTGACACATATTGACTGAGTGATCCTGATGAAGTCAGTAACCAATTGCATGGTGTCCCGACTAAATCTTTATGATGAGAAATTATAGAAAGAGATAGATTTACATCAGTGGAGGGAATTTCCTTGTTAAACCTCCAAGTCTGGAGGGGGAATATATTACCATTCCTACTATTAATAAAAACTTGCATTAATATAGCATTTTTAAGTTGATAAAATTCTTTGCAATAATTTGGTGAGGTGGGCAATATAGTCCAATATCTCTGCCACAATTGTGCTTGGTGTTTATTATTTACATGCTCACTGTAGTAACTTGTATTTGTATTATTCATTCATCCCCTTTATCCTGATCTAGAATGACAAACAAAATAAAACACAATACAATAAAATATATGTACATAAACTGCAATACAGTACAATATAAAATACACACACATGTATATATACATATATACACATATATAAACATATACATACACACACACACACACACATATATATATATATATAAAGTGCCCATGATGTGCTAGCTACCTGGGGTGAAAAAAAAATGGTCATTTCCCTCAAGGAGCTTATAGTCTATCATTGTTCAGTATTCTTTATTTCATTTGCATTTTAGTTTTGGCAGGATAAAAGGGTTGTTAATATCATTTCAATATGGTGGGTCAGAAAGTTCCAAAGGATTTTGGAGAGGCTCCAGGTAGGACATGTGATTGAAATATTTTAGTACTCAGCTTTTCCTTAGCTCTTTGAAGAGTTAGTTTTCTCCTCTCAATTCTCGTATATATTTTTTGCTTAGAGTAAGGTTAAAATCAATACTCTTGACTAAACATGCCATTGCCTTTATTTTGCCCATCTTTTCAAATGTTTCAAATGTGATTAGCTCAATGTGTAATACCACATGGCAGAGGAGCAAAATGAGACAGGGATGGGGGGGGGGAGGTTGTAATATGCATTAGAGATCAAGTAGTTTTCCTGTCTATATAGGCAATGAAGTCAGTGAATACCCACAAGCACCTGGTAAAATTACCAGGCAACCATTTGAATTCAGTTCTAGGATAACATATCAGTTGTATGTTTGTGCTATTGCTGAAATTTTCAGTTCCCTGGTGAACAAGGCAGAAGTAATGAACCATAATAAATAATCTAACAATCATGTTCTAATATCCTACTTCTTCACAGAGCCAGTTTCCCCAAATAGGAAATCGAGTACAACCACATAAGAGAGACATGAGGAATCACAGATGTTTTCAAGGATTGCACAATCTCTTGAATTTTTTTCAGACTTCTCGGTGTGTTGGATGACATTTCACAAAGCTTAAAAACTTTCTGAATTATTTTAAGACCAAAACCATGTGAATGTATGCATGACATTAACATAGTGAAATCGTGTGCCCTGCAATGTCTTTGTAAATGTTCCAAATGATGTATTGGGAAAGGGTAGAGACAGTAAAACTGTAGTCATTACTGACATGTCTCCTGCTTAATGGGAGATCAATTCAATTAGTAACTAAATAGAAAGACATAGTAATACTGATACTACTATTGACCTTTATTTTTGTTTCTGCTCCACATTCCTACTTATCCCTCCACCACCACCTGCATCATTCAGATCTTGACATAAGACACTAAGGTATTATTTCTGCAAAATTCTTTATGGTATCTTCAAGCAAAGTATTATTTCATTAGTTGTCAAGAAAAGACACAAACTGCATATTAGTCAACTGTAGAATCTAAACAATGACTTGCACAAAAGAAGTGGTATAAAACCTGGTAAGGAAATATTTTATGAGAGTGTTAGATTTGATATCCAAGTTCATGGGTTCAAATCCTGTGACTATCACTTTCTACCTACATGACCATGAGGAAATTACTTAACTTCTTCAAATATCATTTTCTTCAGTGAAATGGGTATACTGGACAAGATGACTCCCAAGCTCGCTTTTAGATCTAAATCTACAATCTATGGAATGCTGATAGATTGGGCATGTAATGAGACCTTGGTATAGTAATAGAGAGTTTAAGGGGTATATTGATGTCTGGAAATTTAAAAACGAAGTAGAGGAAAACTTTTAGTGTGGTATGTTAGTGGTTCAGCCAAGAAGGATTTATGGAAAGATATGGACAAAAATCACATAAGATGAAAAAATCTACACTGTTTGCAATTTTCACTGGTGCATTAAATGACCACATTATGAAATCACAGGTTAATTGTTCTATAAATGTAGGACCAGCCTCTACCTTAACCCACACATATAGATGGGAACTGAGATTTGAGGAATCTTAAGATTTAAAACCATATGTTGTCAACTCTCACCATTATTTTTACTTTACCATTGCCAGTGGACACAGTTCCAAGCAAAAGACATTTTATCAAGTAGCATAACAAACTAAATGACAAGGAAAGACCCCTATGTAAACAGGGTATAGACTCTCCTGTAGGCTATCATAGCACCAGGATGGGAAGGAAGAAGTAGCAAGGACACACATAGCCAGTTATCTGATGTAAAAGATAAACAGGAATGAAACACATATGGCCAAGAAATATACATCAATGAGAACACATGCCAGGAATATGTGAGGCTACACTTGGAGGGCACATGCATAGGGAAACTATGACCAGGGTACATATGTGGATGTAGCAATTTGCATTTCTGATGCTACAGAGCTGTTGATGTTTCTACTAAAGTCATTGCACTTCTCTCTGCTGGGTATAGCATAATTAGCAATCTCCCTTACAATGCATCTTCTGCTCCCATGGCAGAGGAACACAATTACCTTACCTCTGTGACCTTGGGTATTTACACCTAAAAAGTTGGGTTTATAATGCATGCCCTCCCTCGATCCCGGGATTCATGTGAGAAAAGTGTGTTTTGTAAACAATGTGGATAGGGCACAGTGGATAGATAAATATCTACTAGAAGGAAGGGAAAGGGGGTGGTAGCTAGCAAATTTCTCCCTGGTGAGCCAGAGTTAAAGCTATTTTGGAGCTCACCCAGTCACCAAAAAAGTAAAAGTAGCCCAAGGTTCAGATTGTGTATGTCGGGCTACTGAGAGCCAGGAGGATCAAGGAAGACTAATATAAGCAATCAAGATGAACACTGAAGGAAGACAAAAGACTCTGCCATGTGAAAATGAAGAGGAAGTACAATAGAGACACAGGGGCCAGCTAGAATGATTGGAATGTTGAATTCAGGAAATAGCTAACAGTCCAGATGGGAAGAACATAGAGTGTTAGAATGGAAAAGAAAGTAATGTGAAATACAGCCGGCAAAGAAGATTGAAGTCAGAGTGTTGAGAACATTAAATGTCACATGGAGAGGTCTGCATTTCATCCTAAAAGTAATAGGGAGTCAATGGATGTTTTAAAGCATGGAAGGGACATGACCTTATCTGTGTTTGATGAATCTTGGTTTAAGTAGCTATCTGAAGGAAGGATAGATTATTGAGGAGAGATATGGGAAGGACACAATTAAAATAATTCATGTGAGTAATGATAAGGTCCTGAACTAGGGTGGTAGTTGTATGAGTGTAGAGAAGTGGGTGGATCCAAGAGTTGGTATGGAGGTGGAATGAATAAGAATCACAGGTTAATCAGATATGACAGGATAAGGGGATAAGGAAGATTAATTGGGTAAAGGGATTAGGATGATGGAAGGTCAATTCTAGGATTATGAACCTAAAACAATGAAAGGATGATTAAATATCTCAAGATATAGAAAAGTAGGGAGAAATATTGGGCATAGGGAGAAAGATGATTACTTATTTTGGGTATGCTAAATTTGAGATGCAGGTGAGAAGTAGAATGGAAGAAAGTAAAATATCCTGAGGTAGCAGATAGAGCCATTTACTTAGCATAAGAAGAACAAGATCTGACTGCTTGATTATTTAATCATGGAAAAGCCATTTTATTTCTCATGGACTCAACTTCTTTATTTGTAAAATGGGGATAAAAACATGGCAAATCTACCTAGTAAGTATCAAAACATATGATATGTGTAAAGATGCTCTTTTAACTATAAAGCATAAGAGGTATGTAAGGGATAATTAATGTTGCAAAATACAGGGTGAGGAAATAGAAAGCCAACTGAAGGCCAATGGAAACTAACCATTGAGTTATGAGAGGAGATATATCAGGTCTCTATGACTGATATAAAGCCAGCTAGGTGGCATAATAGATAAAGTTCCAGAACTGAGGTCAGGTGTCTTCCTGAGTTCAAATCCCACCTCATATACTTACTAACTATGTAACCCTGGGCAAGTTACTTAGCCCTTCTTTGCCTCAGTGTCCTCATCTGTAAAATGAGTGGTAGAAAGAAATAACAAACTGCTTCAGTATCTTTGCCAAGAAAATCCCAAATGAGTGCATGAAAAGTTGAACACAATTAAAACAATAAGCAATAATAAAAACAGAAACATTATTGATATAAAACAACTTGGACAATGGATTCAATGACAGGAGTGCTAAATGGAAGGAAGTCTAGCAAAGTAGAGACTATCTTGGTCCTAGGTGAGTGGAAACACTAACACAACCTAAAGCATTGGCTCTATGAATAAGATGCTTTTAAAGGAAAAATGCGCTGGCTTAAATTCAGTTTAAATCAAGAGATAATTATTAAGAATCCCCTATGAGCAGGGCAGCTAGGTGGCACAGTGGATAGAGCACCAGCTGTGGATTCAGGAGGACCTGAGTTCAAATCCGGCCTCAGACACTTAACACTTACTAACTGTGTGACCCTGGGCAAGTCAAAAAAAAAAAAAAGAATCCCCTATGAGCAAGGCACTGAGTAATAATCTGAGGGGTGAATGTGATTTGAATAGGTTTTACTTCAAGGAACTTACATTCTATTGGTGAAATCTAACATGTACACAAATATAAATAGTATACAATGTTGGAGAAGAAGGATCTGGAAATAGAAATAGAAATAAGAGCCTTTGGAGGAGCTAAGCACTCCAAGTGAGAACATGTTGTAGAGGAAAAGATCAACTTAAAACATAGGAATGATAGTTTCCTGGCCAGGGATGAAGAAAATCTAAACTAGATTAATAAGAATATATTCACCTGGAAACTTGCAAATTTAGTCAAAATATCCTTAAATTGAAAAGGACAGGGAAGGGGAAAAGCTGTCTGATTATCCACTAAGCTAGATTCCAATTATAGTTTACTTCTAACAGAAGGAAAATGACTCCAAATACTCTACAATTCACATGAGACAAATTCAAAAGAGAGATCAACTATAAATCCCATGAATTATGATGTCTGTCTGTCGATCTGTCTCTATATATCATATATCTACCTATCTACCTACCTACCTATCTATCTATCTATCTATCTATCTATCTATCTATCTATCTATCTATCTATCTATCTATGTGACAATGTGAACTAAAGAGCCTCACAAAAATTTAAAACCATACATATCACTGGGAGAAAGGGAAGTGAAGGACTATATTGTTTTAAAATATAACTTTAACTTAGGAAGCAATGGGGCAGCTAGGTGGTGCAGTGGATAGAGCACTGGCCCTGGAGTCAGGAGTACCTGAGGTCAATTCCAGCCTCAGACACTTAACACTTACTAGCTGTGTGACACTGGACAAGTCACTTAACCCCAATTGCCTCACCAAAAAAAAAAAAAGACCAAAACACCTTAGGAAGGAAGGTGGTATAAGATTATGAACAGTATCACATTATAAAATACCGGGAAATGGTAAAAACAAAGAGATGTTTATAAAATGCTTGGTTAGAGACCCTATAAAGTAATATCATTCCAAGAGCATTAAAAGATGAAACTGGAAGAACAACGAATGAATAAAAATGAGGCAAAGTCTGTCAAGATAGCAAAAAAGAAATTATTCCTTCCATCAATTATAGTGGAGCCACATTTTGACCCTAACATCAGTTCCTGACATGCTGAATGGCAATTTTAAAATAGCACACTCACATAGACACAAGACAGGAAGTAAAAATGAAAAAAAAATAAGTATGCAAAGAGAATGTTCATGCTTGGGAAAAAAATTAAAGGTATTAATTCTCAAGTTATCTGATAAAATGGAAGAATCACAAATTTCTGTAAAAATCACATATTATTATGATCAAAAATGAAAGAGAAAAACAACTAGTTGAAATTTATCTACAAGCCTACTTTTCCAACTCTACAAAATCTGTATGAAAACAATCTACCCTTTCGTAGATGATATCCTTGATGAAGATATGAGAAAAGAAAGAATAGTCTCTTACTCATGTTTTATTACAGTATGCTACCTCTTTACAGTAACTCAATAGATTCAGATTCATAAGGAACACAAAATCCCCTGTGTGTTGCTGTGTTTTTTTAAATTTTACAAAGAGAAAGTATTTGATTTAGGAGAGAAAAATAATGGTTTAAAGGCTTTTCTCTAACAAGATGTATCCAATCCACATATCAAGATCATTCAAAATTACTGAATTATTTGACAACAGAGATTACTTTATTTAACCATACCCCCTTATTATAAATATCAAATGAAGCATAATACAGAAAAATGTATTCTAGCTGAAGATGCTAGTCACTATCATGAAAGATTTCTTATGCAAAAACTAAGTGGAATGGATATTCCTTGAGACATTCCTGTTTGTGGATGATAATTTACCAATTGCATCAAACCATAGAATGTTTCAGAGCCTTCTCAGTGAGGTCCATAAACACTCAAAATAATTCAATATATAAAGGAAATAAAACAAGTGAACAAAGAATTCTAAATTTGTAGGCTAGGACATGTAATTAGATGGATGATCCATAAAGCTGATCCATTAGTACATGTACCCCTTTTGATATGAAGGCTGGAAACTGCTCCTATAGCTGCTAAAACCATAATTACTAAAGACCTATGAAAGAAATCGTTAGCTTCTTCAGTCTTTGGCACTTAAAATGGTTCCATATAAACAACTGATAACATTTTATCAATGGAAATGACATTTAAAAAGAGGTATTAACATCTATTTTGCTCCATAACCTTAATAACTTTGGGACTCTTCCAACTGATTGACAATTGAAACCATCCATATATATCATTTCTTCTATTAGAATGTGAGCTTCTTGAGAGTAGGTACTGTCTCATTTTCTTTTTGTGTCCCCAGCATTTAGCAAAGTGCTTTGTACATAGTAAGAATTTAAATACTTCATTCATTCATTCATTCATTCATTCATTCATGTATGTGTCTTTTTTTTGTTCATTTGGTGAGGCAATTGAGGTTAAGTGACTTGCCCAGGGTCACACAGCTAGTAAGTGTCTGAGGCTGGATTTGAACTCAGGTTCTCCTGAATCGAGGGCCGGTACTCTATCCACTGCACCATTTAGCTGCCTCCATGTATGTGTCTTTAACAAAGATAACTGTATATTATGGGGCCAGAAATGAGAAAGTCAGAGAATCACAAAATATAAGAGTTTTAAAAGATTTCTACTCCAACTCAAACACAAAGAAATCTCCACTGGAGCATATTCAGCTGGTGGCCCATCCTTTTGGACAGTTCTAATCCTTAGGAAAATATCCCCAATATCAAGCTTATTTTTATTTATTTATTTTTGGGGGCAACTTTCACTTGTTGTAACTGGTATATCCTATGATGAACAGGAAAGGGTAAGCAGATTGTATCATATTTGGGAAAATGAATTACAATGTACTTTTAATGACATTAAATAGCCCATGAAACTAAGCTTCATTTCTTTAAAATCAATAATAATGTTAGATGACTGTGAAGCATAGAATATAACAGTCTCCAAAGAATTAAATATGCATATCACCCAAAGGGCAAATAAGAGGCCCCTGGTAGATGTGAGTAGCTACAGCTTATTAGTATGAAAAATGATGACCCAGAAATTATATAGAAAATATTATCAAAAACATTCAAAAAGCAAATGTTAAAAAAACTGATGTCTGTATGAGCAAAATATATTGTTTTTAAAGGCAGATCCATCAAGATAAACAATCATAGGTTCCCAGAAGAATAAAAGAAATACATTTAAAAATAAAACCTTGAACATTATAATGCAAAAAAAAAATCATACATGAAAACTTACTATCTGTGATACCTTGGTCACTTAATCTCTCCAGACATCAATTTTCTCATCTATAAAATGAGATGGTTCTACTAGATGACTTCAAATATTTCTTCTAGTTCCAAATTCATGATCCTATGAATGATTCAACACTATATCTTTTTAGGTCATACATCTATACTGGATGGGTTAGTGCATTGGACCACCTGGATCACTTTTTGACCGGCATCTATAATCTTTGCCACTTTCAGACTATGGCTAGAATGAGTGACTCCACTCTGCTCAATTGAAGTGTTACAGTTGAGGGAAGCTAGGTAGCACACTAGATAGAGCACCAGCCCTGGATTCAGGAGGAACTGAGTTCAAATCAGGCCTCAGACACTTGACACTTACTAGCTGCGTGACCCTGGGCAAGTCACTTAACTCTCATTGCCCTGACCAAAAAAAGAAAGAAAGAAAGAAAGAAAGAAAGAAAGAAAGAAAGAAAGAAAGAAAGAAAGGAAGGAAGAAAGAAAGAAAGAAAGAAAGAAAGAAAGAAAGAAAGAAAGAAAGAAAGAAAGAAAGAAAGAAAGAAAGAAAGAAAGAAAGAAAGAAAGAAAGAAAGAAAGAAAGAAAGAAAGAAAGGAAGAAAGAAAGAAAGAAAGGAAGAAAGAAAGAAAGAAAGAAGTGTTACAGTCACTTTTCCTCCTAGAGTTTCAGTGCTCTTTTCAACAAGGGTAGTAGTACTTAGGCTAGGATTGATAGAAGCTTCTTCTGTTGAACTATCCCAGAGACTCAACTCCAGACAGGGGGTAGTGTGATGTTAAAAATCTAATTGTGATGTCTAAAATGTAATGTGTGGTCACCTTAAATCAGAAACTCATAGCACCAGTCTTTGGGGCATTAAGCATTTATTAAAGTATAATAGGGGTTAGTAAAGAGAACACATGGAGTTCAGAAGGAAAGACCCTAGCTCCCTATACCTGCAGCTGCCCCTACCATGAACTCCAACAGAAAAGGCAATCCCCTGTACTCTCCCCAAGCTGAAGCTCCCTGAGGGCCCACCCAGGCACAGTCCCCACACATAGCTCCAAGCTAATTGGCTGGTAGCATTGATTGATATGACTTACAGGTGGTTCTATGAATAGATATAACTTCTGGATGTTAGTCACATGCTTTCTCTTTAGGGCAGCAATGCCCTAGTTCTGTAATATGCTGTATGTATTAAGTTTAAATTTGTTCTATGTGGGTTATATTTTGAAAAACTCTCACTGTTTAATTTGATCACTAACAATGCTATACTAAATATTAGTTGAATCCAGCAGTTAAACAGCTAAAGAAGTAAAAGTATCCAGAGACAACCAGAATCCAGACTCCCTGATGGCATCTTAACACTCAAAAAAGACAAGATTTCAAGGACTTCAAATGGACATTTTTGTTTTTCCCTTCTGTTACTATATAGACCATCTGTAATATGTATCTTCTGCAGAGCCTTTTAAAAGCAAGGGAGAATAGCCAAAAAAGGGAGGTAGTGGGGCAGGTTAAAGAGACCCAGCAGGTTAGTTAACTCCTGGCTGGCTTGCCATCTCTAAGGGCCAAAATTAGTATGGGAAGAGTCAATTGGGCAGCTTGCTGTAATATTGGGGCAAGAAAGGAGATTAAAAGCCTCTTCTCAATAAACAAAACAGGGTTTATTAATGGGAACAAATTTAAAACACAAGTGAGGTTAATAAAGCTAGGGACAATGAAAAAGGGAATAGGGGAAGGAAAAAAATACAACCCGCAAACTCACCACCACCTGGAATCAGCATCAATTCCAAAGAGAACCAGCTGTGACAGTGCTCCCCGGTCTAGACTGCAGGACTGCCACACCAACATCTTGCTCCCTCTCTTATGCACACCAAAGTGAAAGCTCTCCTCCATTCTCTCTCCCAGAAAGCCCCCTCTCCCACAGGAAACAGGACCATTCACACACACAGCCTCAAGCTAATTGGCTGGCAGCCCTGATTGACAGAACTAATGGGTAGTTCTACAAATGCAAACCTGCTACCTTCTGGATGCTGAAAACCATCTGACTTGCCCTCAACAGGCTCCTCATCATGGTGGGGCTTCCCTACAGTATAATTTGGCCAGGCCCATGTAGGCATGCAGGTGTCCAGCACAAGGTCAGCGTGCATGGGCGCATGCCAGAGTTTCTAATTTCAGCCAAAGATGGGGTCGTAGAAACCCCAAGTCACGATTAATTCCTTATAGTTCTCACAATGTCTTTCTCAGCAGGGGGGTGGCACTCTGATTCTCACAGTAGAAAAGGTCTAGCCTCTCCTACTCGATAATTCTTTCTGGTTTATAGTAAATTTATTCATTAAAAACTCTACTTTTGAGGCGGCTAGGTGGCGCAGTGGATAAAGCACTGGCCCTGGATTCAGGAGTACCTGAGTTCAAATCCGGCCTCAGACACTTGACACTTACCAGCTGTGTGACCCTGGGCAAGTCACTTAATCCCCACTGGCCCACAAAAAAAAAAAAAAAAAACCAACAACAACAACAAAAAAAACAAAACAAAAACTCTACTTTTAATTATAGTGATCCAGATACATTTCATATTTTCTTTATGCAGATGAGGGTTGTTGTTTTTGAGTAATTTCAGTCATGTCTGACTCTTCATGTCCCCATCCAAGATTTTCTTGGAAAGGATATCGGGGTGATTTTCCATTCTCTTCTCCACCTCATTTTACATATGAGGAAACTGGGACAAACCAGATTAAGTGACTTGACCAGGATTATACAGCTAGTAAGTGTGTACAGCTGAATTTGAATTCAGGAAGATGAGTCTTCTTGATTCCAAGCCCAGTGCTCTAACCCCTATGCCACGTAGATGACAACTATGTACATGAGTGGCTGTGGGCAAGGAAAATGTGCCCAGCTTCAATTTCCTTGTATTTGATTTCCTTTTCATATACACTTCTGAATTATTCAAGCCTAAGCCCTTTCATTTACATCTTAAAGGTCTTCCATTTAATTTTTTTTGTCTATTTTTGCCACTTCTCATTTTTTTACTTTTCTGAAGCCTAAAGAGGGGACACACTATGGGCTGTTCAAACAACTTGTTTTTGTGATTGCTAAGCATCTATCAGTGATGTTGGAAAGATTATGGAGAATAGGACAGATATTGATAGACCATTAAAGGGCAAATTTCTCAATTTCCTTAGTAAAAAAAAAAAGAGAGTTAAGTCTGTAAACAATAGGGCAATCTCTGATTAGTTCCTGGAAAGATTCTAGAATGGGTTATCAAAATGATCATTAGTGAGCATCCAAAAAAGGAAGCCATGTTCATTAAAAATCAAGACAGTATGACTACTAACAGCTCATTCGATACTAAATTCATTTCAATTTCTGGCAAAGTTACTGAACTGATGGATTTCAGGAGCCCCTATAGATAAACATAGAATTTTAAGAAAGCATTTGTGGGGACCAATTCTTAATTGGGGAGTGCTAGCTAAGCGGCTTGCCACAATATTGGGGCAAGGAAGGAGACCAGCAGCCTCCCTCAAAACAGAACAAGAGTTATTTTAACAAGAACTAACTTAAAAAAAACACACACACAAACAGGATCAGTAGGATCAAGGGAAAGGAAATAAAATGGGGAAAGGGAAATTATAATACCTGAAAAAATACCACCACCCAGGAATCAGCTGAACATATGAAGCAGAACACCTGTTGCTTTCTAGCTTCCACCTGGAATGCCCAATTCTCCTCCCCCAAACCTAGAAACACCCCACACAGCCCCAGACAATGGGAAGGCAGCTCTGACAGTCACATGACTGCCCTCACTAGGCTTCCAATCATTATAATTTTGCCAGGCCCATGTAGGTGGATGATGTGAGGTGCCAGAGCCCTGGCAACGGCTACAACCAGTGGGTGAAGCACCATGCGGTGTGCTTCACCATGCGGTGTGCGGAGCCCCAGGCCAGTGTGCGCCAAGGCATAAAAACCTCAAATAACAATTCATTCTTTACACATGTAACAAAATTTCTTATGTTTTTCTTTTGAACAAGATGGAGAGATGAAAGTTAGGTAGATAAGGAGATACTACAAACTATTGTTCTCTGTGTTGGCCAGGGGATCTCTAGATGATGATGTTTAGTTCAGGATCTTACAGTTTAGGAAGTCTATTGATGGATTGAGTAGCAGCCAGAAGAGAGAAACTTCAATGATGAAAGGACTGGAGATAATGTCATGTGAAAACTAATGGAAGGAACTACAGATATCTAGGTTGAAAAGAAAATACTTAGAGGCTCATGGTAGATGTCACCAAGTATTTGAAGAATTATCTAATGGAAGAGCAATTAGTCTTATTCTGTTTGGCCTCACATTTTTGAACTAGATCTAATGTCTGGGAGCTACAGAGAAGTGGAAGCTACATGACCACTTGAATAACTATATTGCAGAAAAGAGTCATGTTCAGCTATGGATTGGTCTAATTGGCCTCTGAATTCCCTTTTAATTCAAAAATTATTTTATTCTGTGATGATGATTTTCAATAGGACCATACTTCATACTTTTAAAAATCATTGCCTTTGATTTTCACCACAGAACCTGCTTTCCGATATTTTGTCTTTATTACTTTCTTTTGATAACTCCCTCTGCCATATTTTTCAAATTGTCTCAAATCTGTAGCCCTCGTACCTTTCTTCTAAAAAGGATTTTGATGATTCTAAGGTTGATTGGAGCATCCCCTTACTATATGTTCCAATTTTTGCATACTTCTATCATGTTCACTTTTGTGTATTAAACACTAGAGCTACATTCACCTACTCGTACTCAGCTGATTAGGAAATACCTGCCATATTGTCTCTTAGAAAATTTAAATTAAGACCCTGGTGGGATTTGTTCAGGAAGAAAGATGACAATAGAAGGAGAAAGTATGAAAAGTGTTTAGCTTAAAAATAAACTGATAAGTAAGACAAGAGAAAACAAAACCATAGTACCTAAAGATTTATTCATATGCAAATGATGCATCAGGAAAAAGCTTATGGGTGGAACAACTATTAGTAGAAATCTTTGTCCAAGTCAGGATAGAGATTTTTTAAATTATGCAGTTTTTAATGAGAGCATCACTTTGCCGTGCCTTTCCAATTGGGTCTGTAAATGACTTCATCTGGGTATTGTCTTCCCACAGATAAGAATTTCCACCAAAATCTGCTAAGGGCTTGTGACAATACTGGACACATTACTGCTTTCATATTGTCTAAATTGTGAGCTTCTCTAGTGTATTTTGTCTGTGTGTGTATTTGTGTGTGAGTGTGTGTGTGTGTGTGTGTATTTACAAAATTTGGGCCAATTTATTTTCAAGCTTTTCTCTTTATTCCACAGCTTAATTCTCTATATTATCAACTATTCCATTGTGTTAGTTTGATTGAGACCAAAATTAAAATAGAAAGTACTGGAAAAATGATGAACTCATATTCTTATGAGAGGAAATCTATAATAGATGCTTCATGTACAAAATAATGCAATTGGAAATTAATAACTGAGAAATCAAATATTAAGCAATAGAACAGAAGAGTCAAATGTTATCCTTTACCATTTAAAAAATAGAATTGTGAAAATTGTGTATCACAATAATTACAAGAATAAGGCATCTTAGAATTAGGCCTAATGTGGATGCTTCTGTCTAATGTCACTGGCAGAGGAATAAAATATACATTTTGCTTTCTTTCTTTTCCTTTCTTTTCTTTTCTGTTTGTTTATTTATCTATTTATAGTTTTCCCCACCTTACATGTAAAAACAAATTGTAACAACAATTTTTAAAACTTTGTGTTCCAAATTCTCTTCCTTCCTTCCAACAACTGTCCTAAGAACTCAAGCAATTCAATATAAGTTATACATCTGCAGTCATGCAAAGTGTAGCAGACAAAAAAATAAACTTTAGAAAAAGGAACTAACAGCAATAATAACAAAATATACTTCTTTCTGTATTCAGGCACCATCAATTCTTTCTCTGTAGATGGATTGCATATTTTATAAATCCTTCAGAGTTGTCTTGGATTATTGCATTGCTGAAAATAACTGTCATTCACAGCAGATCATCTTACAATATTGTTATTTTCTATATAGTACATTTCACTTTGCATCAGTTCATGTAAGTCTTTCCAGGTTTTTCTGATAGCATCCTGCTCATCTTTTAATTTTTTTAATAGTAAACTACATTTATATAGTACTTTAAAGGGAGATTTCCTTGCAGAAAACACATGAGGTGGATTATTGCAACAACAATAATAGCTTACATTTATATAAAATCCTACCATGACAAAGAATTTTTTTCACAATAGCCCAGCAAAGTAAGTATCATGATCATGGGATCATGATCATGATCATCTTATGTTGCTCTTGCCTCCACTTCAAATTTTTTACCCAGTTGCTATTGCTGACCACTTTCAGGAAGTGATCAGTGGATTCTTTCAATTTCTATTTTACCTTCTGCTTCTAGAATGTCAGGGCAATTTTCCCTGACAATCTCTTGGAAGATAATGTCTAAACTCATTTTTGATCATGGTTTTTAGGTAGTTCAATAATTAAAATAAATTAAATTAAATTAAATTTTTTTCTTTCTTTTTTCTTTTTTTTTTTGTTTAGAATTTTATCTTCCAAATTACATGAAAAAACAAATTAAATTTAAGTTATACATAAGTAGTCTTGCAAAATATCTCCACACTAGCCAGGTTGTGAAAGAAAACAGACAAAAACAAAATTTCAGATTCAGGAACAATGAAAAAAAAATTATGCTTCAATCTGTTTTCAGATACCATCAGTTCTTTCTCTGTAGATGGATTGCAATTTTCATAAGTCCTTCTGAGTTATACTGGATCATTGCATTGCTGAAAAGAACCAAGTCCTTCACAGCAGATCATCTTAAACTATTTTTGTTATTTTGTATATAGTATATTTCAGTCTGCTTCAGTTCATGTAGGTCTTTCCAGGTTTTTCTGATAGCATCTTGTTCATCATATTATTTTTTGTTTGTTTCCTAAAGTAACTAACAAAAAAGAATTATGTTTCAATCTGTATTCAATTACCATCAGTTCTCTCTCTGTATGATGGATTGCATTTTTTATAAGACCATCTGAGTTGTCTTGGATGAATGCATTGCTGAAAATAATCGAGTCATTCACAGCAGATCATCCCACAATAATACTCTTCTTTTGTATACAGATTTCACTTTGTATCAGCTCATGCAGGTCCCTCCAGGTCTTTCTGATAATATCCTGCACATCATATATATGTATATGTATATGTATATGTATATGTATATGTATATGTATATGTATATGTATATGTATATGTATATGTATATGTATATGTATATGTATATGTATATGTATATGTATATGTATATGTATATGTATATATGTATATATGTATATAATAACCTTTAATTATATAGTACTTTAAAGAGAGATTTCCTCAAAATAAACCCATGAGGTTGATTATTGCGACAATAGTAATAGAAAACTTTTATATAGTACCTTAAACCTGACAAAAAATTTTCTTCACAGTAGCCCAGCAAAGTACCATATGTTTTACCATTATCATCAATTAATCAATCCTTAGTCAATCATCATAACTGTTTCCCTCCATCCTGTTCCCTTCCCATATTTACTCTATTTTCTATCTTCTTTTACCTTATTCCTCCTCAAAAGTGTTTTGCTTCTGATTGCCCACTCCTCCACTCCCTCCTCCCTTCTTTCACCCTTCTGTTCTTATCCCCTTCCCCTTCTACTTTCCTGCAGGGTTCAATAGATTACATCACCCAATTGGGTGTGTATATTATTCCCTCCTTGAGCTAACTCTGATGAGATCAAGGTCTTTGAGCTAATTCTGATGTGTGTAAGGCTCCTTCATTTCCCCACACCTCACCCATCTCTCCCCTGACTATAAATTCCCTTTCCTGCTTCTTTCCTGTGAGATTTCACTCCATTCTACCACTCCCCTATCCCCTCCCCCAGTATATTCCTCTCCCCACTCAATTTTACCCTGAAGTTGTCATCGTGGGGCAGTAAGGTGACACAGTGGACAAAGTACCAGCCCTGGACCCAGGAAGACATGAGCCCAAATCCGGTCTCAGAAACAGGACACTGCTCAACTCCAACTTTCCCCCCACAAAAGAAAATGCTTTACTGGTATCATACCTTCATAATTAATTCCCTTATGTGCCCTCTGTCTAGATTTATTCCTATCATCTGCCCTAATACTCAGAAAGCTCTTATGATTTAGACATATCATCTTGCCATGTAGGAATGCAAACAGTTTAACCTTTTAACATCTCTCATGATTTCTTTTTCCTGTTTATCTTTTTATGCTTCTCTAGGGTCTTGCATTTGAAAGTCAAATTTTTTATTCAGTTCAGATCTTTTCATCAAAAATACCTGAAAGTCCTCTTTTTCATTGAAGTCCCATTTCCCCCTCTAAAAATGATATTCAGGGGCAGCTAGATGGCACAGTGTGAAGCACCGGCCCTGGATTCAGGAGTACCTGAGTTCAAATCTGGCCTCAGACACTTAACACTTACTAGCTGTGTGACCCTGGGAAAGTCACTTAACCCCAATTGCCTCACTAAAACAAACAAACAAACAAATAAAAATGATATTCAGTTTTGCTGGGTAGGTGATTTTTGGTTGTAATTCCAATTCCTTTTTCCTCCAGAATACCACATTCCATGGCTTCCAATTCTTTAATATAGAAGCTATTAGACTTTGTGCTATCTTGACCATGGATTCACAGTATTTGAATTGCTTCTTTCTGACTGTTTGCAATATTTTCTCCTTGACCTGGGAGCTCTGGAATTTGACTATAATATTCATGGAAGTTTTCCTTTGGGGATCTCTTTCAGGAGGTGATCAGTAGATTCTTTCAATTTCTATTTTACTTTCTTTCTCTAGAATATTAGGGCAATTTTTCCTGACAATCTCTTGGAAGATGATGCCTAAGCTCTTATTTTCATCATGGTTTTCAGGGAGTCCAATAATTTTCAAATTATCTCTCCTGGATCTATTTTCCATGTCAGCAGTTTTTCCAAGATGATATTTCACATTGCCCTCTATTTTTTTATTCATTTGGATTTGATTTATTGTTTCTTGGTTTCTCATAAAGTCACTAGCTTCCATTTGTTCAGTCCTCATTCTTAGACAATTATTATCATCAGTGAGCTTTTTTGTCTCCTTTTCCATTTGGCTTTTCAAGCTGTTGACTTTTTTCTCATGACTTTCCTACATCACCTTCATTTCTCTTTCCATTTTTTTCTCTACCTCTATAACTTTATCTTAAAAGTCCTTTTAGAGCACCTCTATGGCCTGAGACCAATTCATATTTTTCTTGGAAGCTTTAGATTTAGGGGCCCTGATATTGCTATCCTCTTCTGAGGGGGCACCTTGATCATCCTTGTCACTAAAGAAGCTTTCTATGGTTCAAAACACTCTCTACCTGCTCATCCTGCCTGTCTTTCACTTGACTTTTAACTCCTTCTTAGTGTAGGGTTCTGCTTCCAAGTTATATTATCCCAAGCTTCGGGGCGGGGGGGGGGGGAGTGTCCCATGTATTATAATTTAATGAGGGGCAGTTTCTTCACTCACTTAGCCCTTTCTCTGGTCCATAGATAACCCCAGGCCAACTTGCCCATCAACCAGGCAGAAAAACCTTGTGTGCTGTGGTTGTTAGCTCTGAGGAGCCTGTACCCCACCTCCCCAACCTGGGCCACTAGGGCTCAAGGTTTCTTCCTGGTTCCCAGCTGGTGTAGGACATCCAAATCTCACATCAGCTCCTGCATATATCCCCGTAGACTCCCCTTGGCTAACCATTCAGCCCTCTCACCAGACTATGATCTTAGTTCCAGAAGATGCCACACTTCAGCTGATTCATGGGCTGGGGGTGGGGGTGGGGTGAGGATAATTTTCTCCAGCACAGCCTGTCTGGGGCTGGGTCTGTGTTGGCATGATCATGGGGCTGACTCCACTCCCAGCCTGGCACCCCCTCCTGCTAAGCTTCCAAGATGTCTTTGGCTAGAACATAATCTCAGCCCTATTTTTGTGGGCTCTGCTGCTCTAGGAGTTGTTTTCTGGCTGTGTTTGGAGTTGTTTGTTTTTTTTTGGAGTAATTTGTCAGGAAGTCTGATCATTTACTTCTTTTCCTCTGCCATCTTGGCTTCCCCCACAGTCCAATATTTTTCGAGTTATGTCTCCTGGATCTATTTTCCAGGTCAGCTGTTTTTCCAAGGACATATTTCCCTCCCTCCTATTCATTCCCTATGATATTTACTCTAGTTTCTATCTTTTTTTACCATTTCCTTCCTTAAAAGTGTTTTGCTTCTGACTGTCCCTTCCCCAATATGTCCTCTCTACATTCACTCCTCTCCTCTTTTCCTCTTCCCCTCCCACTTCCTGGCAGAGCAAGATACATTGCTATACCCACTTGAGTGTGTATGTTATTCCCTCTTTGAGCCAATTCTGATAAGCGTAAGGCTAATTCACTCACCCTCTCCTGTCCCATCTTCCTTTCCACTTCATAAGGTTTTTCTTGATTCTTTTATGTGATACATTTACTCCATTCCACCTTTCCCTTTCCCTTTCTCCCAGTGCAATCTTCTCATGCCTTAATTTTACTTCAAAGACATCATCATGGGGACAGCTAGGTGACATAGTAAACACAAAGCATTCACCCCAGACCCCGGAGGACTCAACCCCAAATCCAACCTCAGATACAAGCTGGTGAGAGCTGTGTGAACGTTGGCATGCCAACCAACCCTGACTGCCCCTGCCAAAACAAAAACAAAAAACAAAACAAAAAAATTGATAACCAAAAGAAAAATGCTTTACAGGTATCATCCCTTCATAATAAGTTCCCACCTGTGCCATCTGTATAAATTTATTCCATTCCGCTGCCCTAATACTGAGAACGTTCTTAGGAGTTAGAAGTATCATCTTCCCATGTAGGAATATAAACAGTTTAACCTTTTAAGCTCCCTCATGATTACTTTCTCCTGTTTATTTTTTTATGCTTCTCTAGGGTCTTGCATTTGAAAGTCAAATTTTCTATTCAGTTCTGGTCTTTTCATCACAAATACTGGAAAGTCCTCTATTTCACTGAATTCCCATTTATTTTCCCTGAAATATTATACACAGGTTTGTTGGGTAGGTAATTTTTGCTTGTAATCACAATTCCTTTGCCTTCCAGAACATTATATTCCAAGCCCTCTGATCCTTTAATGTAGAAACTGCCAGATCTTGTTTTATCTTGACTGTGGTTCCGAAGTACACAAATTGTTTCTTTCTAGCTCCTTGCAATATTTTCTCCTTGACTTGGGAACTCTGGAAATTGGTTATAATATTTCTGGAAGTTTAATTTTGGAATTTTTTTCAGGAGGTGATCAGTGGATTCTTTCAATTTCTATTTTACTTTCTGCTTCTGGAATATGAGGGCAATTTTCCCTGACAACTTCTTGAAGATGACATCTAAGCTCTTCTTTTTGATCATGGTTTTCAGGTAGTCCAATAATTTTCAAATTATCTCTCCTGGATCTATTTTCCAGGTCAGCAGTTTTTCCAAGGGGATATTTCACAGTGCTCTCTATTTTTTCGTTCTTTTGGTTTTGTTTTATTGTATCTTGATTTCTCATAAAGTCATTAGCTTCCATTTGTTCAATCCTAATTCTTAAGCAATTATATTCTTCAGAGAGCTTTTCCATTTGCCTATTCAAGCTGACTTTTTTCATTACTTTCCTTCATCTCTTTTATTTCTTTTTCCATTTTTCCTCTACCTCTCTCACTTTATGTTCAAAGTCCTTTGAGTGCTTCTATGGCCTGAGACCAATTACTATTTTTCTTGGAAGATTTGGATGTAGGAGCTCTGACTTTGTTATCTACATCTGAGGGTGTAATTTGATCTTCCTTGTAACCCAAGAAACTTTCCATGGTCTGCATCTTTTTCTGTCTGTTCATTTTGATAGCCTATTTCTTGATTTTTAACTCTTACTTAAAGTGGAACACTTCTTCCAGCATGCACTGTCTCAAGCTTCAGGGTGTCCCATGTGGTATTACTTAAGAGGCATGTTCTGCATTCACCTGACCTGTGCTCTGGTCTACAAATAACCACAGGCATACTAGCTCTTTAACCTGGAAACAAAAACAGTTTCACTGTGGTTGCAAGCTTCAGGCAAGCCTGTACCCCTCCTCCACCTGGGCCTACAACTCAAGACTATTTCCTAATTCCCAGCACAGGCAAAACAACCAAGTTCTACCTCAGAACCAGCAGCAACCCCTGTAATCTCTCCCCAGACAGCCATTCAGCACTCTCTCCAGACCATGAGCTTAGTCCCAGAAGAAGCTGCCACTGTAGCCAATTCAGAGGCTCTGAGGTTCTCTTTCTCTGGTTCAGCCTGGGGCTGAATCTGCACACACTGCAGCATGGCTGTGCTTTGCTCTCCCTCTGGTACAACAGAACTTTCCTTGACAGCATTCAAAGTCATCTTGGCTGGAAAATGATCTCACTCCATCCTTTTGTGGGTTCTGCTACTCCAGGAATTGACTTATGGCATTATTTGGAGGTTTTTGGCATGATTGAGTAGGGAGCTCTGAGAAGTTACTGTCTTTCCTCCACCATCTTGGCTTTGCCCCCCACTCCAAACTCCCATACTGTGCTTTCTTAAATAGTATTATGAAAATAATCCAATATTTTCACTCTCTTTGGATAAAATGGTTTTACCAACACAAAGCATGGTTGAATTGCATTTACATTGGGATCATATATGTAATCTTTCAGTTATATGTAGTCAAGAGACTAACAAGGGTCAAAGAATCTCAAATTGGGGAGGCTGGGAGACAGCCAATGAAAGAACAGTTAATGTGCATTAATGTGATTAATATAAAGAACCACTTTAAGAGAAAATCAGAACCTCCTTAGTCTCACAGACAGCATATACAGTTTAGTGAAGTAGATGGTATGCTCCCCTTAAGAGCCAGGTAGACTGGTTCAATTCTCACATGAGATACTAACCACATGACCTTGTGCAACTCTTTGTATTTCCTCACATCTAAAATGAGGAGATTGGACTCAAGAGTCTTGTCAAATAACTCATTTGAAATATTGGTAGTTGACATGTTTGAAAATCTAGAAACACCTGCTAATTCCATTAAATCTTTGACACATGGTTATTCAGTTTCTCCTTGACAAACTCCAGAATGGAAAATTCACTACTTTTTTAGATACCCCTGTCTATTTTGCGATACTTCTAAGTGTTTAAGCCCTATTACACTAGGTATAACCTAATTTAAGTAGGAGATCATCCTAGTTATAGAGAGAAAGGACTTTTGCTTCAACTAAGTTTGTCTTCTGTGTTAGTTTCATAATTAATTCCTTTCTCAATTTCATGTTGGCAAAGAATGCCTAACCGAATTCCACATGATACCAGTTAGAAACTTCAAGTCATTTCAATTGAATAGTAATTTATTAAGCATAACTTTAGGTTAGGTCAGGCACTGTACTATGTACAGGGTTATATAAATCCCAGATAGAAAATGTCAGAGGCAGGAATTGAATCTAGGGCTTCTTGACTAAAAATTTTAAAAGCTAATTATATTATATACCTTATAGATAATGGATGTTTTACAAATTAAGGTAATTTTTGGAAGGAGATGATACCATATCATTCATACATACATACATACATACATACATACATACATATATACATGCATGTATGTATATGAATGTATATAAATCATACATATGATATATACGATATGATATAATATATGTAGCAAACACTATATATACAGAAAGAAATGCACATTTTTTGATATGCCATTATAATCATTTATTTTGTTTGACCATGTGTCCCTATTATAAGATTATTTTTTTTTCTTCTCTTCTCCCTTCCTCTGAAGGCAGGGGGAAAATGGAGGGAGTAAAAGGAATGCTTTTTAATGAACAATTATATTTAAAAAGTATAAGGTAACATGTGTATGAAACCATGACATAAACCTGTTCAAAACCCTTTACTAACTTCACATTGCTGCTAAGATAAAAAAGAAACCTTTCAGAAACTTCTCATTCAAGGCCCTACTGGACACAACTCCAACTATCCTTACCTAGCGCTCCTTAAAGCTAAAGCCTTTTTTTTCCCTTTTGAGATTACCTCCAACATATCCTGTATCAATCTTGTTTGTACCTAGTTGTTGCGTGTTGTCTCCCCTGTAAATTGCTTGATCTCAGAGATAATTCTTGCCTTTCTATGTATCCTCAGTGCTTAACATAGTGCTTGGAACAGAATAAGCACTTAAGATATGCTTGTTGACTGACTTTCTCTGCTTTTTTTCCCCTATGTTCCATTTCATGTAGTCTACATTTCCATCAGATTGGATCACTAGTTTTTTGTGGATATATCTCATCCTGTACTCCCCAACTGATGCCTTCCTCCCCAAGATTTCCTATGACATGTCCTATATGTGGAAAGTCAAAGAGGAAGATTTTCCCTTTGGAATCAGGTATCCCCAATCTAATGCTGGATATTGAGGCAGACATATCTGAATTCAAATCCAGGATCAGATACTTCCCAGTTTTGTGAACCTGGACAAATCACTTAATGACTACCTTGCTCAGTTTCTTTATCTATAAAAAAAGGGATAATTACATCTACCTTCTAGAATTGTGTGAATAAAATTGTAAATTGATTTGTAAACCTTAAAGCTCTATATAAATACTATTATTGTTGTTATTATTAATATTAATACTATTCACTTAAAGGCAGACACCTATGTATGGGAAGTACTCCTTAGAGAGGAACTTGGTACAGTAGAATGAGAACTAGCTACATTAAGCTTTTCTTGATATGCCCCATGAAATTCCTCCCCAGCACCCCAAATTAATCTCTCCTACTTTCTTCATTATTTTTTTTCAATAACATAGTCTATGTTGTGTGATTCTTGAGAGGCAGCACAGTATAATAGGTGGAGCGAGGTACTTAGAGTTAGGATGAGCTAGGTGTGTGTTCACTTACTATCTCTATGAACCTGATCAGGCCACTTAATCTCATTGGACCTTGGTTTCCTCATGTGCAAAATGTGGATGATTATACCAGTAATATCTTATTCCTGAGGCACTTATGATACTCGGTGAAGATCAAATGAGATGTGTTTAAAGTGCTTCAAATCCCTCATAATATTTACTATTAAAATGGTACTGTAAAGATCCTTGATGTCAGTCTCCCTTATCCATTTTTCTCCTTGTATCCCAGTGCATAACATAATACCTTGGTCATAGTAGGTTGTTAATAAATGCTTGCTGCATTAAATAAATAATATAAATTCCTTTGGGAACAAGAGCTGGTAATGCCTTCTTTTGAATCTTCATTATGCTCCTTCCCCTTTGTACCAGAAAGAAGAAGCAAAGAGAGCTCACCTACTCTCACTATAGAAGTAGTCTCTCATCCTTTTCTTATTAACCATCCCAATATCTAGCAGCTGGCCTTCCCATCCCCAAAGGCACTTCCTATTCACTCCCTCTGAGGGCTATGTGACAAGAGCAAAGACATCAGATGCACATATTATCTTATACATTGGGAATAAAATGCCCTCTGAACACCCAAGTTTTTTTCTTTTCTAGGAAAGAAGCCATCTCTTTCCACCCTGGTTCCCTTTTTCATTTATATGCAGCAGTGATATCAAACTGACTGAAGCTAATTCTGTTCCTAGCCAAGAGATGGTAAACAAAGGGAATCATTTGAACATAATCACCAAGGAATTTTCTCTTCACTTAAGGAGAGTCTTTGGCTCTATTACTTTTGTGACCTGGTACTTGGAGCAATAGCTCATTTTGTAGTGTTATAATTACCTACATCTAGTTCCTTAGTTCCAGTACTAGTCAGAAGTACCCCTAAAAAATATGGCCAGAATTAACACTGCAGATCTTTGAAAAATAGATCACTGAAACACACTGTCCTTGAGTACAGTGGCCTCTGTGTTTGAAGTCTTTGATTAAATACATCATCAAATCCTACTGCTGAAAGTTACCTTCAGATGTTGTTTAGTCCATCTCGCCCCCCCCCCCCCTTCAGGAAGGATTATCCTTAAAGTACCCAGACAGAGAAGCATTTATCTCATTTTTAAAGACTTCAAACAAAGGATGTTTAAAGTATCCCACAGTAACTTATTTCAGTGTATAAGACCCTATCAGGAAACTCTTCTCTATGCTTAACCTTAATCTTCCATGTTATATTATTTTTTTTTCTTCAGTGATAATGTATACCAGCTAGCCCTCTTCATATCCTTAAAAAATTACTATAAAGCTTTCTAAATTAAATAATCCCTGTTTCTGATCCCACCTAAAAGTCCTAATTTCCAAGCCTTTAATTACCTCATTCCTCTTTCATCTCTTTTTTCTTATTCTTTTTTTAGTTGTGAAGTTTCAAAGTGTTCCCTAGTGAGATGTCTATGTATACATGTGTATATGATTTTAGTCCATTCTGGCCCCAATCAGTTATCAGTCATGGCCAGTCAGTCTTTGCTAACTATGTCAGACAGTGGAAAGATTGCTAGATTTAGAAGCAGTAGCCTAGGCTTTCAATCCCAGAGTGGCTACTTGCTACCTTCATCAAATGCCTTAATTTATCTGACACTCAATTCTTAGGACCATAGACTTAATACTAGAAGGGACAATAGAGGTAATTTAGTCTAATTTCTTCATTTTACAGGGAAAAAAATCAATTCTGAAGAAGTTCACTGGTTCAGTAACATAGGTATTAAAGGTCCTCATTTAGAAAATAAGTTATAACTCGAGATAAGCTCTAAGGCTCCTACCAGCTCTATATCTATGATCCTGATACAGTACATTGTTTTTTTCCTCCTTTATCTCAACACCACAATCCTAGCCCTCCAATATGGTCATCATTCCTCCCAAGTTTATACTTTATACAGGAATGCCCCCTCCTAAATTAATAGATTATACATGAATGGCTCCTCCTTTAAAGTCCCATTTCAATGTCCACCCTCAAACAAAGGTTACTCTGTGTTCCTGATAGATACACATGCATATAAATGAGCATATATACATATATGTATGTATACATACACACATGCAAATGTATGTACACACATACATCTATGTATCTATCATGTATCTATGTATCTATGTGTCTATGCATCTATGAATCTCAGTATCTATCTATGTATCTATGCATCCATGCATCTATCTATCTATCTATCTATCTATCTATCTATCTATCTATCTATCTATCTATCTATCTATCTATCTATCTATCTCTATTGCCAATCTTCTCAGAAGATTGATGATGGAAGCAACACAATTCTGAGGTATTTGAGGTATTAATTTTCAAGTTTTTCAATCCTATCAAGATATTTGAAAGAGAAGAGAATACCAATGATTGGAGGAAAAGCCAATACATTTTCCCAAAGAATTATTACTAAAAATGGTAATTGATATATTAATAACTACCCAAACACTTGCATACCTTTTCATTTCCTCAAAAAACTTTAAGAGGATATTTCATACACATATAGTGGGTTTCCTTAAAGAAAACATGAGTCAAAAATAGTCTTCCAACAAATAACATTCTACTGCAGACCACATATTTAGCTACTCAAAGATGGAAAGGTTCAGAGAATATGAAATCCTACTGTTCTTAGAATTCTTTTGAATTTTAAGAAGCTTTTGATTCAGTGGCTTGCTGTTTTAAAGGTTCTCCTCCAATAAACTAGTCATTATAACTCAGATATGACTTAAAATGACTGAACAATAAGGTTGGGGGGAGAGGGAGGAAGGGAAGAAAAAAAGGGAAAGAAAGAAATTTACATAATATTGATTATATATTTAAAAAGAATACCAAATTATACATAGTAGATTTGCAGTTTCATGTGCAATCTTTTTTCCCTCTTTATACTGTTGTTTTATTGCATAAATTAAAAACAAAAGAAAGAAAACAGTCCACAAAGACCCAAATCACCTAAATCACAAGAGTGACATATGATAGACCTAAATAGGATAGAGAATGTTACTATATATCAAAGCATTTAGGAAGAAACTAAGATGCAATGTTGGGTACTACAAAATTAATTTCTACTTTGTTTAAACTCTTGTCCCCCTGCCCGTAATCTTCCTGTAAAAAATAGTAACCTAATTTATTTTCACTTTCCTATATAGGGGTGGTAGACTCATTCCTTCAAACAACTTATGGTTCCTAAGCACTTATTTTAGAATAATTGTTCTGGACAATAAGGATCAAAGCAAATTCACTTCAAGGCACTTGCAGAGATGAGGTTAGGACCTTATCTCTATATAAGGAATGTCTTAGGAATCAACATTATCTACTACTTCTAATGAATATCATTCCCTTCCTTCTTTTCTTCCTTTCTTCTCTAGAAAGTTACCATATTATCAGAAAAACAAATTCACAATGATAATTGGGGAAGTTAATATTTTAACACTTCAACCTCCATTCAACCAAGAGGTGAATATACTTCACCTCTTGGAGGTGTGAACTCTAGTTGTACAGCATACTTGAGTCCAGCTATGTCTATAGACTCAGTTGTTTCTATGGCATGGAACCTCACTCTATTCACTCAGGCTGCTCTTGTTTCCCCAGGCTATTTTATACTATTTAGCTCTAAGCCAGCTCTCTCCTTCCTGTGGCACAAAATCTTTGGCTCACTTGGCCCTTGAACACACAAGCCCTGATCTGGGTCTAAAGTGTAGGAGCTGATCATTACTTGTGTTTCCTCTTCCTTTTTCTTCCTTTTTTGAGTAGCCTCTGCTCAGTATCTTTCTTCCCTGTGCCTTTGTCCTACAGTATTCTGCTATATGGAGTTGTTTCTTACCTTTGCCCTTTTGCCTCCTACACATATCCAGATAAAGGGACCTGAGGATAAAACAAAAAGGGAAAGCTTTATTTAATATGCCAGCTGTCAACTATACCTGTTACACTACAAATTAAATGTAATATTGCTGTCAATTTAAACTATGAACAGAGTGAGATGGGACTAGAAAAGCCATAGCAAGAGGATAGCTCTCTTGTATTTTCAAGAAACCTGTAGGCTGGCCCCCAGAGTATTGTCTGCATCCCCTGGGCTGATGGGAAGCCATTGATAAGGGGAATGCAGGAGGGAAAGACATGAATGGGTTGCAAATTATACCTTAGGAAGGATAATGATATTGATAAAATCATAGACCTGTTGAAGAAAATTGTTTATTTGACAGAATATGTTCTGAGTCATCCTCATAGTTTTCTATGAAAAGGTTAAGGGAACACATTGTTCTCTCCTAATTGTAGAGTTAGAGAAATTCTAACAAAACCTCTCTTGATCCTATTTGAAAAAAAAATAAATTGACTCTTATCTAGGGCATATTTAGTCAGTTTTTTGTTGTGTGTGTTTTTTTTTTATTTCATTGCTTTGAAATGGGAATGATGTTAGTCTCTCTTTTCCTGTCATTACATACTATATCAGGAACTATATCAGGAACAGCCAAATTGCTTGCATAAAGTTCAGTCTAAATATAAAAATCATTTTGTTCAGAACATGCCTTTACTCAGCAGTTAGGTGGCATTTTCTAAATGAGCCCTAAACAGTCTGAAGAAATTTCCTTCAAAAGGTCATATCCTAACACTTGAAAATTCATTTTTTTCCTTGAGCATGTTTCTATGTCAAACTTCTAAAGCAAATTGTTTACCTTTTTGTAAGTCTTCAGCATCTCTACTTTAAAGAAGTTACAAAAGTATTTTTGCTATAATTTTTTCTAGTTATTGTATTTACTAAAGAAAATTCCTTCACTCTAAGACTAATATATGCCAATGAATTTATGAGTTGTTTTTATCATTCAAACTGTACCTGTGATTTTATTGGTATAGGGAATTCCAAGTGAGGAAATTCCAGCCACTAATGCAGATTAAAGTCTTAGCAAGTTGACTAGGGTAACTGAGAGGTTAAATGACTAACACAGTGTCACTCAGACAAAAGGATGTCAGAAGTAGGACTTGAACCCAGGTCTTCCTGACTACAAAGTCAACTCTCTGTACACCATTCCATGTTTTCTTACATATAACATTTAACATTTCACTGCTTTCTACATGGTTACCAAGAGCTTTCTTGGGTTACTAAGAACTTCAACCTTAATATGAAGAGTACATCAAAAGAGAGGCATATCTTGAGGGTGTCCTCTTCAAATTGATGAGGAGAGCATTAATGAGAAATAAACATGACCTGCAATAAGAAGAGTCAGAAAGTTGTCAACTACCTAGAGACAAATTAGAGACAAATTTGGGGTCCTTTCAGCCAAAATGAATTAATGTTTCAATATTTATATGTTGATTCTTCTCATTCACTTATAAATAAATGCTTTTGCTGTGAACAGCCAAGCAATCCCCTTGGTGATAAGTAGATTTCTCCTTCTATACTTCTCATCATTATTTCAGCAGTACATCAACCCATTTGGTAATGTGACTCTTTTACCCCCACTTTCTACTCCCAAACTTTGTGACTATCAATGGCCATTTCATTGTTATAAACAAGTTTAGAGATTTCAAGGAATATAGACAAAATCCTACTACAGTCAACTGACTTAAGTACAAGATTTATTGATAACATGCCAATCAATAGTAAAATCCTTATTCAAACCAAAAAGGATACAAAATGTATTTACAAGTTTCCAGATTCACCCAATTATGGGAAATGAAACAAGAATCTATAGCTAAATTTTAGGCAACCATCTTAGTCCTGGCAAATATCTCTCCTGTATATGTTAAGGTAGCTATGAAATTTTATACTAGAGGAATAGGGGAGCTTGACATTTCAACATAGGGAAAATAGATGGCAGCTGCCATCCAAATATGAGTACGCCATTTCAATGTAAATACAGGTGGAGGTGGGGCTGGGGGAAGTTTGGTAGAATTATTTTGTAATCAGGGACTAACTTCTTATATATTTACTCTTGTTTCTATCTACATGACTCCATAGCTCCTTTGGGGGAAGAATGTTATCTATCTGTATGTGACTGGTGAATCCACTGGTATATGGAACTACTGATAGGAAGGTTCCATCTATCAATGTCATGTATTAACACATGCATATATTGAGAGAGAGAGAGAGAGAGAGAGAGAGAGAGAGAGAGAGAGAGAGAGAGAGAGAGACCTACCTTTCTAGTCTTTTTATACTTTCTGCCATGTCCTCTTTGGTCCAGTGACAGTAGTCTCCTAGCTATTTCACAAACATAACACTGCTCTCAGCTCTAGCATTTTCTTTGGCTATGTCCCATGTCTGGAATGCTCTCCCTCCTCATGTATGCCTGTTGACTTTCATGGCTAGCTTTAAATCCCAACTAAAATCTCTTCTTTCATAGGAAGTCTTTTCTAACTCTCTTCTAACTCCTCTTAGTTCTAGTGCCTTTCTTGATTGTTTCCTATGCATCCCTGTATATAGCTTGCTTTGTAAATAATTTTTATTTTACCCAATAAATTGTGAGCTCCTTGATAGGAAGGATTGTCTTGTTCCTTTTTTTAGTATCCTCAGAGTTTAGTGAAGTGTATGACACAGAATAGGTGCTATATAAATCCTTATTTCCTTCCTTTTTCCTTAACACTATTTATATAAATGGTGGAACAATGAGTGGACTTGGAATCAGCAAGTCAAGAGTACAAAACCCATCTCAGATACTTCCTAACTGTGTGACCCTGGTCAAGTAATTTAACCTCTCTGTATCTCAGTTTCTTCATAAAGATAAAAACAGTACCTACATTTCAGGGCTGTTGTAGGGATAAAATAAAATATTTGTTAAATGCTTTTAAGGTCTACAACGTTCTTTCCAAATATTATCTCGTTATACACACACACACACACACACACACACACACACACACTATTCAAATTTGCCATGTGCAACCTCATGAAACTCTTATTTTGATTCCTCATTGTGGTTTGGGTGTGACAAGAGGTTATGCCAGCAAATGGAGGCTCTAGATTTTTCTCTGAAAAACTTCAAGTATGGTCCCAGGACTGGACCATATGCTTGTGGTCCTGTATTCATTCTGTCTTAATTCATAGAGGCTTATCACAAGCTTGGCTTCAGTAATGAAATTCTATGCCAGAGGAAATCTCAAAGACCATCTGCTGGATCAGAATGGTTGTAAGTTGCCTGAGTGGAGGAAGTGCCCACACAGATGACACTGTAAATCCTGGATATATTAATGTAAATATATTATGTATTAACATGTTTGCATATTTTGTTAATGCACTTATATAATAGGAAGTAGATCTTTATAAAAATTATCAAAAAATTTCTTCTTCCTTAAAAAATTGTTGATCGGGGCAGAGCCAAGATGGTGGAGAGGAAGCAGCAAGCTGCCTGAGCTCTCCTTCTGTTCCCTCAAAAAGAACATTAAATCAAGCCTCTGGACAGATTCTGAAACTACAGAACCTGCAAAGAGACAGGAGACACAGTCCTCCAACCAGAGATAATTTAGAAGACTTCAGGAAAAGGTAGGTCTGACTCAGGCAAAAGGGAGGGCCAGCGCAGGGCAGTAACCCAGCGCCGAGGGGGTCGGGGCAAGTCAACAGGAGCTGCGGGCCACAGCCGAACAACTGAGGCCCCTGGAACCTGGTTCAAAAATCTGGTGGCCAAGAAGGACAGTGGAAAAACCTACCTGCACCAGCCGGGAGGGCCATGAACGGGTCAGGCGGGATCAGAAGCTGAGACTGGGCACCTGGCTGGCCGAGCGCACTCAGACAGGAAGTGCAGGGTGGGGGATCTCCACACACCATAAAGGCCTCAGAGTAAAAAGCCGGTCACACAGCACCTATACCCCTGCACAAGAAGCCCAAAACAGGGACCCTGGTGCCCCCAGAGCAGACCTCAACTTAAAAAATAAATAAATAAGCTGCAATAATGAGTAAGAAGCAAAAAAGAGCTCTCTCCATTGAAAGCTTCTGCATCAATAGGGAAGAACCTGACACAAACTCAGATGAGGACGATAGCCTCAAATTGCCTACATCTGAAGCCTCATGAGGGAAGGTAAATTGGTCTCAAGAACAAAAAGTCTTCCTGGAAGAGCTCAAAAAGGATTTTAAAAATCAATTGAGGGAGGTAGAAGAAAAAATGGGGAGAGAAATGAAAGCAAAACAAGAAAACTATGAAAAAAGAATCAGCAGCTTGGAAAAGGAAGCACAAAGATTGACTGGTCAAATGAAAAAAAGGTACATAATCTCATTGAAGAAAAGACCGCCTTAAAAAATTCATTTGGCCAAATGGAAAAAAAGGTGCATAATCTCACTGAAGAAAACAATACCTTAAATAATTCATCTGGCCAAATGGAAAAAAAGGTGCATAATCTCATTGAAGAAAACACTGCCTTAAAAAATTCACTTGGCCAAATGGAAAAAAAGGTGCATAATCTCACTGAAGAAAACAATGCCTTAAGAATTAAAATGGGACAGTTGGAAGATAAGGAATCCATGAGACACCTGGAATCAGTCAAGCAGAATCAAAAGAATGAAAAAATAGAAGAAAATATGAAATACCTCATTGGAAAGACAACAGATCTGGAAAACAGATCAAGGAGAGACAATTTGAGAATCATTGGACTGCCAGAAAGCCATGACCAGAAAAAGAATCTAGACACCATATTCCAGGAAATTATTAAGGAGAACTGCCCTGATATCATAGAATCAGAGGATAAAATCATCATTGAAAGAATCCACCGATCACCACCTGAAAGAGACCCCAAAAGGAAAACTCCAAGGAATATTGTAGCCAAATTCCAGAATTATTAGGTGAAGGAGAAAATACTCCAAGCAGCCAGAAAGAAGCAATTTAAATATCATGGAGCCACAGTCAGGATTGCCCAGGACCTGGCAGCTTCAACATTAAAGGACCACAAGGCTTGGAATATGATATTCCGGAAGGCAAAGGAGCTTGGATTGCAGCCAAGAATCTATTACCCAGCAAAAATGTACATTTTCTTTCAGGTGAAAAGATTGACATTCAATGACATTGGGGACTTTCAATCTTTCCTGGTGAAAAGACCAGAACTGAACAGAAAATTCGATCTCAACATACAAGACTCAAGAGAAGTTTAAAAAGGTAAACAGAGGGGGAAAAAAAAGGTTACCCTATTAGGTTAAACTGTTTATATCCCTACACAGGAAGATAATACTCATAACTCTTAAGAACTGTAAATGTATTTGGGCAGAGAGAAGGACTTTACATAGAGGGTATAAATATAAATTGTTTTTGATGTGATGATACAATTAAAAAGGGAGTCTATGAGGAGGAGAGGAAAGGGGGGGTGGAATGGGATGAATTATATCATATGAAGAGGTGAAAAAAAAAACCTATTACAATAGAGGGAAAGAAAGGAGGGGGGAACATTGTTTCAACCCTATTCTCATTAGATTTGATTCAAAGAGGGAATAACATATACGTTCATTGGGACAAAGAAACTTAACTCATTCTTTAGGGAAGCAAAAGGGGAAGGGAAAGGGGGGGACTGATAGAAGGGAGGACAAAAGCAAAGGAGAAAAGGGTAAAGAAAAGAGAGGTGGGTGATAAAAAGGGAGGGCAGATTGGGGGAGGCAGGGTTAAGAAGTAAAACGTTGGTGAGGAGGAATAGGGTGAAAGAAGTGAGGAAAAGTACAAAGGGGTTAAATAGAATGGAGGGGAATAGACAGTAATAATAACTGTAAATGTGAATAGGATGAACTCTGCTATAAAATGGAAGCGAATTGCAGAGTGGATTAAAAACCAGAATCCTACAATATGCTGTTTACAAGAAACACATCTGAAGCAGAGAGATACACACAGAGTAAAGGTAAAAGGCTGGAGTAGAATATATTATGCCTCAGCTAAAGTAAAAAAAAAGCAGGGGTAGCAATCCTTATCTCAGACAAAGTGCAGGCAAAAATAGATCTCATTAAAAGAGATAAGGAAGGAAATTACATCTTGTTTAAAGGTACTATAGATAATGAAGTAATATCAATATTAAATATGTATGCGCCAAGTGGTATAGCATTCAAGTTCTTAGAGAAGTTAAATGAGTTACAAGAGGAATTAGACAGTAATACTATACTAATGGGATATCTGAATCTCCCCCTCTCAGAATTAGATAAATCTAGCTGAAAAATAAATAAGAAAGACATGAAAGAGGTGAATAGATTACTAGAAAAGTTAGACATGATAGATGTCTGGAGAAAACTGAATGGGGATAGAAAGGAATATACCTTTTTTTTTTTTTTAAGTGAGGCAATTGGGGTTAAGTGACTTGCCCAGGGTCACACAGCTAGTAAGTGTTAAGTGTCTGAGGCCGGATTTGAACTCAGGTACTCCTGACTCCAGGGCCAGTGCTCTATCCACTGCACCACCTAGCAACCCGAATATACCTTTTTCTCAGCAGTACATGGCACATTTTCAAAAACTGACCATGTATTAGAGCACAAAAACATCATCGTCAAATGTAGAAAGGCAGAAATAGTAAATGCATCCTTTTCAGATCATGATGCAATAAAAATTACATGTAAGAAAGAGCCAGGGAAAAGTAGAATGAAAATCAATTGGAAACTAAATAATTTCATTCTAAAGAATGAATGGGCCAAACAACAAATCATAGAAACAATCAATAACTATATCCAAGAGAATGACAATAATGAGACAACATACCAAAATCTATGGGATGCAGCCAAAGCAGTGCTTAGGGGAAAATTTATAGCTCTAAATGCTTACATGAATAAAAAAGAGAAAGAGGAGATTAATGAATTGGGCATGCAACTTAAAAAGCTAGAAAAAGAACAAATTAGAAATCCCCAATTAGATACTAAATTAGAGATCCTGAAAATCAAAGGAGAAATTAATAAGATTGAAAGCAAAAAAACTATAGAATTAATCAATAAAACTAAGAGCTGGTTTTATGAAAAAACCAATAAAATAGATAAAATATTGGTTAATTTGATTAAAAAAAGAAAGAAGAAAACCCAATTACCAGTATCAAAAATGAAAAAGGTGATGTTACCACCAACGAAGTGGAAATTAAACCAATAATTAGGAATTATTTTGCCCAACTGTATGCCAATAAATTTGACAATCTAAATGAAATGGATGAATATTTACAAAAACATAAACTGCCCAGGTTAACTGAAGAGGAAATAAAATCCTTAAATAAACCCATATTAGAAAAAGAAATTCAAAAAGCCATTAATGAACTCCCTAAGAAAAAATCCCCAGGGCCAGATGGGTTTACGGGTAAATTTTACCAAACATTTAAAGAACAATTAATTCCAATATTATACAAATTAATTGGAAAAATAGGTGAAGAAGGAGTTCTACCAAATTCGTTTTATGACACAAATATTGTGGTGATACCAAAACCAGGCAAAGCAAAAACAGAGAAAGAAAATTATAGACCAATTTCCCTAATGAATGTTGATGCTAAAATCTTAAATAAGATATTAGCAAGGAGATTACAGCAAGTGATCACCAGGATAATACACTATGACCAGGTGGGATTTATACCAGGAATGCATGGCTGGTTCAACATTAGGAAAACTATTAACATAATCAACCACATCAATAAGAAAACCGACCAAAATCATATGATTATCTCAATAGATGCAGAGAAAGCTTTTGCCAAAATACAACACCCATTCCTAATAAAAACACTGGAGAGTTTAGGAATAGGGGGAGCTTTCCTTAGAGCAATAAACAGTATCTACCTAAAACCATCAGCAAGTATTATATGCAATGGAGATAAATTAGAGGCCTTCCCAATAAGATCAGGGGTGAAACAGAGATGTCCATTATCACCCCTATTATTTAATATTGTCCTAGAAATGTAAGCTTTAGCAATCAGAGAAGAGAAAGGAATTAAAGGAATTAGAATAGGCAAGGAGGAAACAAAACTATCACTCTTTGCAGATGATATGATGGTATACTTAAAGAATCCTAGAGAATCACCTCAAAAATTACTTGAAACAATTAACAACTTTAGCAAAGTAGCAGGATATAAAATAAATCCACAGAAATCATCAGCATTTCTATACATGACCAACAAAGCCCAGCAGCAAGAGATAGAAAGAGAAATTCCATTTAAAGTAATGGTAGATAATATAAAATACTTGGGAGTCTACTTGCCAAGACAAACCCAGGAACTCTATGAACACAAGTACCAAACACTCTTCTCACAAATCAAATCAGATTTAAATAATTGGAAAGATATCAATTGTTCATGGATAGGCAGAGCTAATCTAGTAAAAATGACAATATTGACTAAATTAATTTACTTATTCGGTGCCATACCAATCAGACTACCTAAAAATTATTTTATAGAGCTAGAAAAAATAATAACAAAATTCATCTGGAAAAACAAAAAATCAAGAATATCCAGGGAAATAATGAAAAAAAATTCACAGGAAGGTGGGTTAGTGGTACCAAACCTGGAGCTCTACTATAAAGCGGCAGTCATCAAAACTATCTGGTACTGGCTAAAAAATAGAGTGGTAGATCAATGGAATAGGCTAGGCTCAGGAAATGCAGTAGTAAATGACACTAGTAATGTAGTGTTTGATAAACCCAAAGACTCCAGCTTCTGGGAGAGGAACTCAGTATTTGACAAAAACTGCTGGGAAAACTGGAAGATACTATGGCAGAAATTAGGCATAGACCAACATCTGACACCTTATACTAAAATAAGGTCAAAATGGATACACGATTTAGACATAAGAGGTGATACCATAGGTAAATTAGGAGAGAAAGGAATAGTCTACCTATCAGATCTTTGGAAAGGAAAACAGTTTATGACCAAACAAGAGATAGAGTATATTATAAAATGCAAAGTGGATGATTTTGATTATATTAAATTAAAAAAAATTTGTACAAATAGAAGCAATGCATCCAAAATTAGAAGGGAGGCAGAAAGCTGGGAAACAATTTTTGAGGCCAGTACTTCTGATAAAGGCCTAATCTCTAAAATATATAGGGAACTAAATCAAATTTATAAGAATCCAAGTCATTCCCCAATTGAGAAATGGTCAAAGGATATGAACAGTCAGTTTTCTGATGAAGAAACCAAAGCTATCTATTCCTATATGAAAAAATGCTCTAAATCTCTAATGATTAGAGAGATGCAAATTAAAACAACTCTGAGGTACTACCTGACACCTATCAGATTGGCTAAAATGACAAAAAAGGAAAATAATAAATGTTGGAGAAGCTGTGGGAAAATTGGAACACTAATTCATTGTTGGTGGAGCTGTGAACTGATCAACCATTCTGGAGAGCAATTTGGAATTATGCCCAAAGGGCGATAAAGCTGTGCATGCCCTTTGACCCAGCAATACCACTTTTAGGTCTTTTTCCCAAAGAAATCATGGAAAGGGGAAAGGGACCCACATGTACAAAAATATTTATAGCTGCTCTTTACGTGGTAGCAAGGAATTGGAAGTTGAGGGGGTGCCCATCAATTGGGGAATGGCTGGACAAGTTATGGTATATGAATACAATGGAATACTATTGTGCTGTAAGAAATGATGAGCAGGAGGAGTTCAGAGAAACCTGGAGGGTCTTGCGTGAGCTGATGATGAGTGAGATGAGAAGAACCAGAAGAACATTGTACACAGTATCATTAACATTGAGTGTTGATCTACTGTGATGGACTATATTCTTCTCACCAATGCAATGGTACAGAAGAGTTCCAGGGAACTCATGATAGAAGAGGATCTCCAAATCCAAGAGAAAAAAAAAAAGAATTGTGGAGTATAGATACTGAATGAACCATACTATTTCTTTTGTTTTTGGTGCTTTTTTTTTTTCTATTTTGAGGTTTTTCATCATTGCTCTGATTTTTTCTCTTATAACTAGACTAATGCAGAAATAGGATTAATGTTATTATGTGTGTATATATATATATGTATATATGTGTGTGTATATAGATATATCTATATCTATATGTATATAGATATATAGATAAATAGATATAACCTATATCAGATTGCCTGCTGTCTAGGGGAGGGGGGAGGGAGGAGAGGGAGGGAGAAAAATATGAAATTGTAAAGCTTGTATAAACAAAAGTTGAGAGCTATCTTTACATGTAACAGAAAAAATAAAATACCTTATATATAAAAAAAAAATTGTTGATCTCTCACCTAGAATTAGACATTCTAAACATTACACTTTTCTAGCTTTCATCAGACATCTAATTGACCTTTCTGATTATATGAACTATATCCATGGGGTTTTCTAAGCAAAGCTACTGGAGTGGTTTGCTATTTCCTTCTTTAGTGTGTCTCTATTTTGCAGATGAGGAACTAAGCAGCAAATGGGGTTAAGTGACTTGCCCAGGGCTACACAGCTATTAAATGTTTGAGGGCAAATTGAACTCAAATCTCCCTGAATCCAATCCATCCCCTACAGTAAAACAACCCTTACTTTAACACATCTCACAAATAGTTGCCTAGCTTCCGCTCAGAGTCTAAAGGTAGGGATTGGCTGGGGCAGTACACTTAACCCCTTTCAAGTTAACCCATTCCAATATTGGATAAACCTAGTTTTAATAGGTTTTCCTTAACATCAAGTCAAAATTAAAATCTGAAGGTTCTATCTATGGTTTCTCTCACTGTCCTCTGGAGAAAAGTTTAAAGCCTCTTCCTCATGATAGCCTTTCTAATAGTTAAACCTTGCTATCATGATAAAGGAATGTGCTGGAGCCAACTCAAATGGGCTAGATACAGCTAATTGTTGAATTTTAATTTTGGACATTTATATCATATGTGAGCAAATACTATGAATCAGGGCTTTTTTTATTGGGGCTTTTTTTATTGCTTCGATTTAAGAAAGTGATGGAAAAACATTAATAATGCAGATTAAACTTAAAAGTGTTTCCTGTATACATTGCCTGCCCCCCCTCCCTCCCCAAGCTGATTGTTAAATATTTACTAGCATACCACTGCATATACCTCCACCCTACCCCACTTTCTGCTCCTTAGGCAAAACACACCCAATTTTTTCAATTAATGCAAACATGACTTGGAGTCAAGGCCTTTCACAATCTAGATTACTGTTTTCTGGGACCTCTTAAGTTTACCAGTGTCCTTAAATCATAGCAGCCAGTACTGAATACAATATTGCAGAGGAGGTCTGATGAAAGGCAAAGTATTGAGGTATCATCTGACCTTTCTCATCCTGGAAGCTCCAATTCTCTTAATGCAGGTCAAGATGGCATTAACTATTTAGGCAGGTGGGGAAATTAGGTTGCTGCCACATTATTCTGCTGATATACTGAGCTTGCACTACACTAAAACCCTCAGATCTTTTTCAGACAAATAGTTGTCTAAATGTGCTTCCACAATCCTGTTTTTATAGTTGTTCTTTTGTATCCAAGTGCAAGACTTTATATTAATCATAATGAATTTCATCTTTATGATACATTACAATGTTTTCACTTGCCAAGATGTTTTTGTATCCTGACTTCGCTAGCTAATTTATTAACTATCTTTTCCAGATTTTTATTGTCTGCAAATTTGATGAGCCTACTATGTTTGCCTTTATCCACATTTTAGATAAAAATGTTAAAAACAATAATATTTATCTAGTACTTACTATGTGTTGAGCACAATACTAGTTGCTTTTCAGATATCTCACTTGATCCTCATAACAAACCTGGGAGTTAGGTGATATCAATATCCCCATTTTACAGATAAGAAAACTGAAGCAAATGGAGGTTAAGTGGTCAAACAGCTACTAAGAATCTGAGGTTTTCTTTGAACTCAGGTCTTCTTGACTCTGAGGCAAATACTCTATGCATTGCACCACCTAACTGTTAAATAGCACAAGGACAATTACAAACCTCTGGGTTATTCTACTGGAGACTACCTGCTGGAGTGGTTGACACTGAACCACTAACTTCTGATTATGGCCATCTAACCAGTCAGAAGTGACTATAAATATGGTTAGTTTGAAACTTTCCTTTTGCAAATGAGTAATCTGAGTCCAGGAAATATGACTCAATTTGTCATAGGACAAAAAGTAGTGGAATTTATATGAGGACCTTGGTCTTTCAAACCTCAGGCCAGTGATCTTTGTACTACCCCATTTCACTTCTCGTTAAGCAGATGATCCATTATAGAAATTTCAGAGCAAATTTAAGATTTTCAGAGCAGCATTGAAATGTTACTTATAGATCAGCAGTGAAACTATATCTGTCTCCACATTTGCTTCAGGGTCTTCCCTAGTTTTAGTAAAGTCATTTTCACATTATTATTGATTATTCAATGGGAGGTCTAGGTCAGTCACTAAAGTCTTTTCTCCATCACAGTTATAATAATAACAGTGCTCACCTCCCCATCACTTAAGATAGCTAAGAAAAGGACACTTGGCTCAGTAAAGAAAAACACTAACTTCAAACATGAAAAACAGAGAAAATATTACTAGAACTTAAGTAGTATTTCATGCCATGAAATGAAGGACAGTAATGAAAGAAAAAAATGGCAATTGTATCCCAAGAAATAAAAGAGACTACCAATAATGAAAACAGCAATGTTGTCACTAAGCAGAGAATTGAATATACTCTGTGTATATGGTGGAAAGAATTCAAGTGACTGTGCACAAGTGGTGATTAAGGATACTCAGAAATTGTCTTCTTCATACACATATATGTGCATAACATGTAAATATATGTGTGAGTATAGGTATATATGTATGTATATATACATACACACATACATGCACACATACACACATATATTATATAGAGATAGATAGATAGATAGATAGATAGATAGATAGAAAGATAGATAGATATGAGAGAGACATTCATTTTATCCTAATAACCTTAGAAAGTGGATGCTATTATTACCCCCAATTTATAGATAAAGTGACTGAAACAGAGGTTAAGAGTTTTGCCCAGAGCCATACAGCTAGTCAATGTCTGAGACTTAATTTGAACTCCAGTCTTCCTGACTCCAGGTTCAACAGTCCACTCGCAATGCACCTAGCTTCCTCATGAAGTAGGTTTCTCCTGATATTATAAACCTCTTTTGATATTAATATTCAGAGAGTCATCAAACAAATTTAGCTCTATTGTCATATCTTTTTAGAAATCATGTGCCATTTTGATATATGCATAAGGAATAAATACCTTGTTGAAGGAGAGCCTTTAGGGCAGAATTTTGCTCTACTCAGTCAGGAAGTCAAAAAGCTTTGATTTAGAACTTAACTTATGTCAGACACTGTGAAAAATGCTAAGGAGGTGAAGAAAGTAAAAACACACACACACAAAAACTGCACTGTACCTACCCTTAAGAAGCTCACATTCTAGTAGGAAACATTATGTGATATAGATATAGATATAGATATAGATATAGATATAGATATAGATATAGATATAGATATAGATATAGATATAGATATAGATATAGATATAGATATAGATATAGATATAGATATAGATATAGATATAGATTTAGATTTAGATTTAGATTTAGATTTAGATTTAGATTTAGATATAGATTTAGATATATAGATATAGATATATTCATACAAGTGTCAAGTTCTGCAATAAATCAAAACCACAAATTGAGGAATAAAGCATCTTTAATTGATAACAGGGCAGCAAACCTGTCACCCTGGTGAATTGCCAGTTAATTACCCAAGTAATGAGACCAATGAAAAAGTTTTTATAGTTTTAGGAGGAGAGGGGGAAGAGAGAGTCTGATGTAGCAAAGCCTGGTCATGAGACCCCAGTGGCCCTTGGCAATCTGAGCAAGGAAAGCCACTTCATTCTGTCTGTTTTGCCCTTCATGCCATGAATCCCAATGGAAAGGAGCAAGGACATCAAAGACCTAAATCCATAATGAGCCAGGTTCCCCCACAAAGCAAGAACTTCCAATGGTAATTCAGTTCGACCTAGTGAAGTGCAGATATTTTAAAAGTAGGAATGCAAGGACATTACTGAAATTCTAACATCACAAAGAGGATTTCAGGGAGTGGCAGTCCATGGTACATCTGGTATTAACAATTTCTGTCATTATTTTAACAATTTTGTCACAAGATATACATAGTGTAATTCAAAGGTCATTTCAGAATGAAGGCACTAGCAGTGTGCATTTAGTGAAGTGGAATGGGGAAAGGCCTCCTACTGAAACTGGGATTTGAACTGAGTCTTGAAGAAAGCAGGGAAGTCATTTTGGGTGATCTGCAGAAGGAAAACAATCCAGGATTAGAAGAAAATGAGAAAAATATATAGAATCACTGAATGGAGAGTTGTGGGGAAAGAACAGTAAAAAGGCCACTGTTGTTGGACCAAATTGTTCATGGATGGGATTAAAGATTAAGAAGACTAGAAAGGTGAGAATTGTCAAGATTGTGAAGGGTTTTAAAAGACAAATAGAGGATTTTATACTTCATACAGGAGATAAAAGGAAGTCACTGTAAATTAATAAGTAAAAGATGGATTTTTATGAAAATTACTTTGACAGCTGAGTGGAAAACAGTTTGGAGTTAGGAGAACTTTGAGGAAAAGACAACAAGGTATTGCAATATTCCAGGTATGAAGACCTACAGCAGGGGGATATCTGTGTGAGTGATGGGAAGGGGACATATGTGGTAGATGTTGTGAAGTTGAAAGCAATAAGAGTTGGCAGCAGATTAAAAATGGAGAGTGAATCCAAAGAAGTCAAGGATGACACTGTTATGGGCCTGGGGAACCTCAGAAGTTTTCTGTGGCAAATCAAGGAAACTTCTTGAGAAACTAAAACCAAAGGACAGACACACCTAACCACCACCCTTCATTCCAGTTTCCCCCCTCCCCTCAGGGAGATAAGATTAGGTGTGGCTGCTGCCTTTGTGGCATGAGGGGGATAGGGATGGCCTGAGAGATTGGAGCTGCCTCTCACCCAACTTCCCCCAGCCACCACCAGTGGGGGATGGTTCTCCCCCAATGAGGGAACTTTCCACAGTCAGATGATCACCCTATTGGACAACCATTGGTCCTCTCTAAAAGTATTTGCCTGTCTCCTGCTCAAGGGCATAGGTATCTCAGAGAACCATGCCTCTGTGCCATGCCTTCTCCCCATGAGAAATCCAAGAATTTCTCTCTCTTGATTTTCTTTCCCTAGCACCTAAATAAAAATATTTTATTCTAAATGGATTTGTGTGCAAGAGGGTGAAATTCCTTAAAGCGGAATTCCTAAGAACCCCTACCCCAAACTCCCACCAATTTCCCCCATAACAACACTGAGATTATCTCTCTAGAGATGATAATTGAACCCCTGAGAGCATCAAGTGAGTTTTATATTCATTGAATCTTTTGGAAAATTGTGATATGATAAAACTATGTTCTATTGTAATATACTTATGAAAGCCTGTCTATGACCTTCAAATACATCCATGAAATACCATGGCTTTTGCTAGGAAAATGGCAAGAAATTGGCCAGGAATAGAGTATACTTAACAAACACTAGTACAAATCTATTTTCCTAGACATTTTCCATGGGCTTTAACTTAAAGGGCATTAACTAACAGAGGTAATGGAAAACCATCCACCAAAAAATATAGCATAGAAAACAGTTATAACATGACAAGAAGGTTAACAGACACCCGGAGTTTACAAAATATGAATGAAAGGGCATGATAATAAAGCCAATGGTCTTGAAAACCTAAATATAAACATATAAAGTTTAAGTTATAGGTAAGATGAAATCAGGGCTTTAAATCACCATTAAATCATTAATCAATTTAATTCTTTTTAATATGATTCTGTATAGTACCTTATTTAAAAAAAAAAGAAAACAGTTATAAAAAAGTAGCATTATTAATCAAATAATCACAACAACAATAGAAACATTTAAATGGCCATTACTATGTGCCAGGCACAGTGATAAGTGCTTTGTAATTATAATCTCCTTTGATCCATAGAATTTTTTTTACATTTTTTTGTTTGTTTTTTTGTTTTGTAGGGCAATGTGGATTAAGTGACTTGCCTAGGGTCACACAGCTAGTAAGTGTTGAGTGTCTGAGGGTGGATTTGAACTCAGGTCCTCCTGAATCCTGGGCCAGTGCTTTATCCACTGCACCACCTAGCTGCCCCCTGATCCATTGAATATTAATAACATAGTCATATGTGGAAAACCAGGAACCAAAGGACAGAGGATGGTATAGTGGAAAGAATACTACTGTGCTTGAAACATAGCACTTAATAAATGCTTGCTGATTTATTAATTGACCTATTGTGAAAGCTTTGTGATGGTTAATGGAGGTGAAAATGGAAGAATTTCATTTTTATCATTATTAGAATATGCTAAAGACCAATTGAATAGAGAGAAGAAATAATTGAAAATTTGGGGGAACAGATCACAAATCTAGTGTAGGGATACCAGTGACTCCCAGTCTCCTGATGTTATCACTTACAAAAACAGAGTGACTAATAAATTCTTGACTTGCCATAATGATAAATTCATTATTTAAAAGATGAGGAAACCACTCATGGGAAATTATATTCTAGATCTGATTCTTTTCAAATAGGCAAGTCAGTGGTAGGGTTGAAATGATATATACTTTTGGTAAAAGTGAACACAACTTCAGAGCGTTTGTGATAAGGAAAAGAAAAGTAATAGAGTCTAACATTCACCCTAGATTTGGGGAGAGCAGCATTCAAGAGATTTAGAAAGAAAGGGGGGAACTCAGGGACTAAAATCTTACAGAAGAGAATGAGGTAATTGGAAGTGGTAGGAAGTTCTTATGAGTGCAATTCTGATGGTGCAAAGAAAGAAAAGCACTACTGAGGTAAAAGGAGAATTGTTTGAAGAGATCTATATGAATGCACAGCAAACTCACAAACAAAATTAAATTTTTAAGACATACTAATGATGGAGGCAAGGGACACAGAATGATATATATTGTATGCACAAGAGTCATGGAACATTACAATTTCTGAAGAACTAAAATTTAACATCACAGAGAAGGCACAGAAAGGTATATGATAGATGTAAGCAGGTTGAAATAAGTAACAAAGAACTTTGAAGAGGAAGAATTTCATCAGGGAAATGTAATTGAAAAAAATAGGAAATGTAGTAAAATCCAAGTGTTCCACTGGTATTGTTGTGGGAAGAGGGACCCCAACCCCCAAGGAATCCTTTAACTTTCCCAAAGAAAGGCAACTCTGTCTCCGATCTCAGGAATGGGCTGTGGCAGAGAACAAAGACTTTGGTCTGCAGAGAACAAAGACTTTGGTCTGCAAAGAACAAAGGTGATATATCCATAAGGATGGGTACTATTCATATCCAGGAGCCCCTTCCCAGTTGTTTTGCCCCTCCCAGCTACTTTGCATACATTTTTTGTTTGTAAATATACAAAAGACCAGGTCTTACCCAGCAAGACAGTTTTCCATGGTGGTTCTGTGCCCCAGCTATATATTCCTCTCTCCTAATAAATCTCTTTTTATTTTACAAGATTCGTGATAAGCCTACAATTCTTTGGGTTAGCTAGCCCCCCTATCCAGGTTGCAAATCCCCCCCCAACATTATTGTGCCAGATCTTTAAACAGGTAAAAAGGTGGGCTGCTCATTTGGCTCTTGGATTCCCCAGGTTGGGTGTGCACTGGGCTTCCTCCTCTGTCAGGAGCCACAGTTGAGTCTGGTGGGCCCCCACAGTCTGAGGTTGGAATAGCCAAGCTACTTCCAGATTCTTGTTTCTCTATAATCCAGAGATGCCTTGACTTGAAAAATGTTCTTTGAGTTTTGTGTTGGTACCCACTTGTATACAGGTGTGGTCATCTCACAGTGTGGTGTACCCCAGTCCACCATGATAAAAGACAAGGAGAAAGCATTCCATGTCGTCCCCCACCTCAGGTGTATCCTTAAAATAATTGGGAAAAAATGGACTTAGCCAAAAAGAAACAAGATTCCCAGTGAGCCTCCAAATCTTTGGGTGAGCTGCCCCTCCATCCACACTACGTCACCCCAACAATATCCATTTAACATTTGGAATAATCATAGATACAGGGACCGTCTGTGACAAACTTAAGGAAGAGCATGGGTAAGAGTTGCACAGTTCAGCCCTTACATGGTTGAGTAGTTTACATAACTTGGGAGAATATCCAAAATGTTGAAATCACAGACCCATTGAAGTATTTTGTGTATTACAGAAGCTGAGAACAAGTGCAGGTACAAGAAATGAATACTAAAATGTGATCAAGTTGTGTAAAGTAATGTCAGAAGTTATAAAAATAAGAAGAACTGATGTTCATATGAAAACCAAGGTGCAGTGGATAAAGTACCGACCTTGGATTCAGGAGGAACTCAGTTCAAATCCAGCCACAGACACTTGACACTTACTAGGTGTGTGACCCAGGGCAAGTCACTTAACCCTCATTGCGAAGAAGAAGAAGAAGAAGAAGAAGAAGAAGAAGAAGAAGAAGAAGAAGAAGAAGAAGAAGAAGAAGAAGAAGAAGAAGAAGAAGAAGAAGAAGAAGAAGAAGAAGAAGAAGAAGAAGAAGAAGAAGAAGAAGAGAAGGAAGGAAGGAAGGAAGGAAGGAAGGAAGGAAGAAAGAAAGAAAGAAAGAAAGAAAGAAAGAAAGAAAGAAAGAAAGAAAGAAAGAAAGAAAGAAAGAAAGAAAGAAAGAAAGAAAGAAAAGGAAGGAAGAAAAAAGAAAAGAAAACCAAGGACCAACAAAATGAGGAAGAAAAGCTATATTGGGGAAAGACAGAATATGAAAGAACAGAAAGGATGATTGAACAGGGAGGTTGGAAAGAAGATGGCTGGTAAAGGACAGAAAACACAAGTTAATCTACTTTTTTTTTTTTTGCAGGGCAATGGGGGTTAAGTGACTTGCCCAGGGTCACACAGCTAGTAAATGTCAAGTGTCTGAGACCAGATTTGAACTCATGTCCTCCTGAATCCAGGGCCAGTGCTTTATCTACTGCGCCACCTAGCTGCCCCCTGGTTAATCTACTATTAATGTTGCTTTTGTTTCCTCTGGTCATTTTCCTTGGCTAAAGAAGCAGAATTACTTGTTATATGCCAAGCACTATGCTAAATGCTGGGATACAAAGGCAAGATGTAGGCTTTATTCTCAAGGAGCTCAGTCTAATGGGACGGATAACATGTAAAACAGCTATGTACAAAAAAAATATATGTAAAGGATAAACTGGAAATAATCAACATAGGAAAGGCATTGATTGGCATTAAGAGCTATGGGGAAAAGTTTCCTGTAAAAGGTGGATTTTACCTGGGACTTAAAGGAAATAAGAATGCAGAAATGAGGAAGAGAATTCCATGCATAGAGAAAAGCTAGTAAAAAATCCCTGGAGTCTGAGAAGTGTCTTATTCAAGGAATAACAGTGGGGATGAGGGATGGTGGTAGTAATCAGGGCTCTGAACTAAACAAAAGAAATTATATTTGGTCCTGGAGGTGAAAAGGAGCCACTGAATTAAATAAGTGAGTGACAACCAGATTTGCACTTCAGGATAGCTGAGATAGATTGTAGTGGGGAGAGACTTGTTGCAGGGGGCTGCACCAGAAGGCTATTGAAGTAGTCAAAATGGAGCAGAGTTATGACAGAGAGAAGAGATGGTAAAAGGGGGTTGTTATAAAGGTAAAATCAATAGTACTTGGCAACTGATTGAACTTGAGGGGAATGAGAGAGAGTAGAATTGAGGATGACCTTGAGGTTGCAAGCCTGAGTGACGGGTGTCTATCAATTATATGAATCAATCAATATAACAAAATTAAGGTCTTTCATCTGGATAGAGGAGTTATAACTCATGTTATTGCATAGTAGATGCTTTGAATACAGAAGACAGGGTTCATATGGGATACCAGAACAGAGACTATGAGATTTCCTTTGGGAAGATTGTGTTTCTCACAGTTCCAGAGAGGTTCATTTACACAACAAGCTGAAGTTCAGGAAAACACCTATGGAGTCTCAGAAAGAGAAGAGTTGTTTTTTGTTTTTGTTGTTGGTGGTGTTGGTGGTGTTTTTTGGGGGAAGGAAGTGTAAGAAAATAATGGGATTTGGCAGATGTCCAGGGGCCCCACCTGAAGACTGATTTGGAATTGATTGAATTGGGTGAGACTAAGAGACTGAGAACCTACTTAAGGTTGATTAAATTGAGAACACACCTGTTAGACCCTGAGTGCGGTATTGTTCTCAGAGGCTGTGGACTACGACATCAACATGAGACCACCCTCAATTAGCTTGAAGGACCTCCCCTTCCAGGGGAGAGGGACAGGAAGTAGGAAGTGAGGCTGGCTTCTTGGCTCTGGTCTTTTTGATTCCAAAACCTCAGGTTGGTGGCAGAAAGGAAAGGAGAAAAAGGAGGCCAGTCTGAACCCCAAGGGAGATAGGCTTTTCTTTCTGTACTTTCTGCACTGCACGTGTTCTTTCTTCACTTTTTAATAAATACTTAATGCCAAAAACTGGTGCTGACATTTCTAGCTTATAAGTAAACCTTAGCTAGTTCTCTCCCATACTGGGAGTATAAACAAGGCGACCACACATTAGACTTTAAACATCACAGATGTTAATAATTCAATTAGAAGCTGGAATACATTGTTGGTTCAACCTCAGGCAATTCATTGGCCTGGGAATAAAACTAGATGAAGTTCAACTACTTCTCAGTTAACTGTATTTGTCACTGGTATCATGGTAGTACCCTTCATAGTAATAAAGAAGTGATGAGGGGCAGCTAGGTGGCTCAGTGTATAGAGCACCAGCCCTGGATTCAGAAGGACCTGAGTTCAAATCTGGCCTCAGACCCTTGACACTTACTAGCTGTGTGACCCTGGGCAAGTCACTTAACCCCAATTGCCTTGCCAAAAAATAAATAAATAAATAAATAAAGTGATGAGGAGAGGAGTGATTGGGTGGTTTTTTTTTTTTTTTGGTTTTTTGGTTTTTTTCAGTCACAAGTTGGACTTGATATCTCTAAAAGTCCTTCCAACCTTGTCTTTGGTTCTGTAAATGAACTACTTCTTGTTGTTAGCTATCAGGCCTAAAACCATTTTAAAGTAGTACATGTCACATAAGTGGGAATCCCTAAATAGTTTTCTGAGGAAGAGGGAATTGTTTATCTATGAATGTACTGCAAAAATTAGGATGGATAGGCCTAGATTAATGAGGCAAACCCAAGGGAACAAGCTACTTCCTCTGTCTGATTTTATGTCTTCATATTGTTGATGGCTTATGTTGCATAGATATATGTGTGTATTTACACATATGTATATATATTGTTAAGTCTAAAATTCTAGCTAGTCTTTCTAAAATATCTAATGAGTGGTCGCCAATAAATTAAAAGCTTTAGCAAGAGTTAGACTTTTAAGCATTTATTAAGGAGAATAAGAATTTCATGAAGAGAAAAAGAAAGGCCTAGATTCATCTATCTATTAAAGGGAGAGCGCATTTCTCGCTCCCTTCTCCACCGGAGTCCTGAGGAAAGAGTGAGTCAGAGCACCAGGCTCCCCTTTCTTCCTCCCACAAGCCAACATCAGGAAGTGACACCATAGAAAAGATGCATGGTCTTGCCCTCAGAGACCTTCACCTCATGGCAGAGCTTTTCTACAGTAAGTCTCCAGCAGGTGGCGTCATTCCAATCATTACAATATACACATATAAGTTCATATGTATACTTAAATACACATTTTGTATATATTTTATTTGTAAAAGTAGAGATAAAATTTAATTATAAAAATATAGATAAATCATTTGTCATGATTTTTAAATTTTTTCTGGCACTGATTTTTACAAAGTTAACAATGCACATGCACACACACAGAGAAATACATTTTGGCATATGATTACTATCACGTAGTCTTCATTTTGAAAGCTTGGCATTTTACTAAAAAAAGTGAACCTTTTCTTTAGGATTTAATAGGATATTCCATTTTTTATTTACATTTTGATATTTCAGTTCTTCCTAATGAAACTTATAGGGATTTTGCTTCCATAGGAAAATTGTGCTTAGTATTGGGGATAAAAAAAAGTATAAAGTTTGACGTTCTGTAAACTGTGACTGAAAACAAGGCTTCTTGGAACCACCCAAAGAAAGACCTCTGATCTGGTATTCCTGTGTCTTGGGAACCTTGAACATGATGTGAGCAGACCACATGATCTTTCCAAACTATAATGGCTTCACCTTCAAATTGACTATTACACTATCATCCTGAGACTAGTTTCACTAAGTGAGAAAAGGTGCTGAAAAAGTTGATGACCACATAATGGTGGGGTTTTTTTTGGTGGAGACAAAATAAAACATTTAATTATGTCCTAAGGTGAAGGTGTTGAGCCATTGAATCAATAGAGGAAGAGTCCACACTAAAAAATTTATAGGTATTATGTAATACATGAAGTTTTATAGAAAATGTCACTTGTTACCCAACATTTTTATAGACCAGTTATTACTTCTCAATTGCAAAGCAGTTTTATTCATCAAGGCCTTAAAAACACATAAAATTGAAGCATAGCTGTCAAGGAACAATGGGAAAAAAGAACATTATAATTGAAAACTAGATATTTTCACTGTAAAATAATAGAAAAAGTAAAAGGAATTGTACATTTAATAGTCTATAATTTGAAACAAAATGTTAACATAACTCAAGTCGATAGCTGAAAGGTCACATTCTAAGAAGTACAATCTGGTTTATGAATTATATGGAGTTCTTTTCTCTGTTAAATTAGGCAGACAATTAGTTGATGCCCAGATTTAACTCATTGAATTAGATAAGACATCATTGTATTCTGATGAAAAGAAAAAAAACGCTATCACAAATCAAGTCCAAATATCTTTCTCAAATAAATGTCTCCCTCTGTGGAATGAAAAATCTCATTTTATTTTCCAACCAATGGGAAAAAGGAGTCTACAATAACATGGCTTCCAGAAGGTGGTCCTATTCTGGATGAATACAGACTTGGGAAATGGTAGTAATCAGGATATGATAAAATTTCAACATCTCTTCCAAAAGGGAAATTAATCAAGCAACCCACAAGCAGCAATTAGACAATTATTATGTACCAGGCACTGTGATAGACACTAGGGACAGAGAGATAAAAGAATATTTTTGTCCTTGAGGAACAGGGGGACATTCTTTCAGGGGAAATAACATGAAACACTTATAGGTACAAAATACATATGGAATACACTACTAAATAAAAGATGGGGGCACCAGCTGGTAAGGTTTCTTGTAGAAAGTGGTGTTCAAATTGAGTCTTCCTGTGAATTTGGCATATGACAATAGCATTATATAGCAACTTATTGTCCCTGTAAGCTAAGAGCTGCTATCATCTCAATTCTCTAGATAAGGAAACTGTCAGAAAGGGGCTAAGTTACTTGCCTAGGATTATGGGGTTAGTATCTAAAGCATAATTTGAACTCATCTAATGAATTCCTGTCCAACACATTGTCAGTTGTACCAACCAGATGCCTCTTATTTTGAAGATTTGAAGAGGGGAGGATGGGAAGGAAATGAATTTTAAGCCTGGGGAACAACAAGTGCAAAGAACTGGAGACAGAAAATGCATTACTTTACAGGAGGAACTGTAAGAAAGTCAATTGGACTGGACCATAGTGTGAGTGAAGAGGGATAATGTGCTCTAATTCTTGAGAGGTAGGGTGGAGCCAGCCTGTGAAGGCAACTACAATTTGTGGTAAAAATAAGATGCTTCAGATGGATGCCTATGTTTGTTTGTTTTGTAAGATTGTTCTTGGCTTTCTTTCAGTCAGGAGTTTAGTAACAGATGACATGTGAAATCCCTTCCAGCAATATGACTCCACCTGAAGAGGTTTTATAAAAATTCTTGAGAACTGAAATGAGAAATAGAGTACAAGAATTATAACTGGGAATCCTTCTTGCCCTTAACTTGTCTGTTATTTGGGGAAGTATTGGAAAAGGTCAGAGAGGAAAAGGAGAGGACCAGGAGGAGGAAAGACAACAAAGTCGCTTGAGACCAATGTCTCTTCAATATGAACTACATAGATTTCAAGCCATCAAAGAAGCCAGAAATTAAGAAGACCTGATTTCAAAACTTGCCTTAGATGCTTATTTGTTGTGTGACCCTACGCAAGTCACTTAACCTACTTCAACCTCAGTTTCCTCATGTATGAACTGAGGATAATAATAACCCCAACTCAAATGATGTAATGTATGTAAAATATTTTGCAAACTTTAAAACACTGCCTATATAAATATTAGCTATCATTACTTTACTGGCTTCAAATTTTTTCCCCCAGGGCCAGCAAACCTATTATTACCCAATAACTTTAAAACTTTGTGATTCTAGGCTGTGCCATGTTCTATTCATAGGAAAGGGGTGTTTTCCTCTGACAGTGTTAATGACCTTCAAAAAGGGACCTAGAATTCTATTAATCTCCTTTGAATTAACAGCCCGTTCCATAATGCTTATTTTCCCCTTTGGGTTATGAGGCACAGCGATGGGAAAATGGAAAAAATGATTTTTTTTCTATTAAGAACTAACAATGCATCTAGTATGAGAATCTGGAATTAGCAGTCAACCAGAGGGATGTAGCCACATGAATGTGGTGATTATGAATTATCTCAAACACACAGCTGAGCTGAACTAGCATTTCTATAATTAATGATAACTTAACAAGTATATTGAAGGTTCCTTTCCCTTTCTGACAGTGTTAATGCAAATCAAATATATGAAGCCAAGATCTTGACTCATCACACAATACAGCATTTTTCCATTTTCTCTTTTTTGCCAATTTGCCCAAGAGAATTGTCTGCTCTTACCAAGAACAGAGAGGGGGAAAAAACACATCTCTTTAATGAATGCCATTTGAAACAAGAACCAATCTTTGCTTAAGAAAGAAGTAAAAAGTTCAATAAGGTAATTAGCCAGCTAAAAAATCCTCTTTATATTGTACCTTTTTGAGCTCTGATGATGCACTTTGTATACAGAGTTGGCCATTTATATACTAAGCATATGGGGTCATTATCAAGGTTTAGGATATACATGTAAGTACCTACCTGTCCATGACAAGATTGTTCATATACAGGGTTTGACTGACAAAAATAAAGCTTCAGAGTATAATTCAAGCATCCCACCCTCCCCTGTAAGTATAGCATTTTCCAGCAACATATTTACAATCAGTGAATTGTACCTCATTTAGCCCCCCTTTGCTCAAGGCAATTCTGTAATATTATAAGTTACAAACAGGTTGGTCTGTATAACACATTTTTTCTTTTGCCTGGTTATTACATAATGTGTGTTTTTTAAAGATTCAATAGTTTTAAAAATTAGTATGTTAAGTGTATTTTAAATTTATTATCAAAATTCTTTGCTTTCAAATTACATAAATTAACAATTAACTTTTGGTTCTAATACTCTGGACAAGGACTTCAAAAGCTTGTGAAGAAAAATTCATTCTTTACACATAAGATTGAGCCTGTTATTATATTTATCAAAAGTTTTCAGTGACTCCATGTTGCTTTTCGGGTAAAATGTAAGCTCCTTAGTTTGACTTTTTAAAGCCTTTACTATCCAGTTCTTACCAATCATACATCATTCTCATTCATAGAATGCCTAGGTGCTTCAGTGAAAACAGTGCTGGTCCTGAAAGTCTGGAAGATTCAGCTTCCTGAGTTCAAATCTGGTTTCAGACACTTTCTAGCTGTGTGACCCTGGGCAAATAGTGTAACTTAACACTATTTGTCTCAGTTTACTCATTTATAAAATGATCTAAAGAAGTATATTTGTCAAGAAAAGTCCAAATGAGTGGATAAAGCACCAGTCCTGGATTCAGGAAGACCCAAGTTCAAATCTGGCCTGAGACACTTGATACGTACTAGCTATGTGACCCTGGACAAGTCACTTAACCCTCATTGCCCTGCAAAGAGAAAGAAAGAAAGAAAGAAAGAAAGAAAGAAAGAAAGAAAGAAAGAAAGAAAGAAAGAAAGAGAAAAGAAAAGCCATCGAAAAGAAAAGTCAAAAGACATTGAATTAGATTCAAACCTCTGAAATATTCTGGCTGTGTGACCCTAGGTAAAGCACATAATTTCTTAATCCCCCCACTTAATTACTTAAAGCTATATTTCTCATAATGGAAATTGATGTCAATTTGAATTAGTCAAAGGAATTTCCTCAGGAGGAGTTTTCTACCCCAATTAAATAACCCCTCACCTCCAAATGGGAGATATTGTCCTCATATGTCCTGGTGTTTTGTTTTATGTCAGTCAGTTAACAAGCATTTTTATTTTTTTTTTTTAGTGAGGCAATCGGGGTTAAGTGACTTGCCCAGGGTCACACAGCTAGTAAGTGTTAAGTGTCTGAGGCCGGATTTGAACTCAGGAACTCCTGACTTCAGGGCCGGTGCTCTATCCACTGCGCCACCTAGCTCCCAACAAGCATTTTTAAAGGAGCTATATATGCCAAGCACTGTGCTAAATGTTGTGGATATAAAGAAAGGCAAAACACAGTCCTTGTCAGGATTGTGATGATACATGTTTAACAGGTGACTCTCCTAAAAAAAAGAGTACTCATGACACACTTGTAAATTTAATGTGCATTATCAACATGTTCTCTACTATTTTCTTAAGTCTAGATAATAAACAAAATTATCCTAGCTGTACATATTCATGCTGAAAATTTAGCAATCCCAGTCTAATGAAAGAGACAACATGAAACCAACTGAGTACAAAAAAGATATATACAAGATATATTGGAGATAATAAACATGGAGACAGCACCAGTATTAGGAAGAATTAGAAAAAACACTCTTTTAGGATTTTAGCTGTGACTTGAAGGAAGCCAGGAAGCCAGGAAGCCAAGAAGCCAGGAGGCAGACATGAGAGAATCTCATACATGAGGCCCAGAGTCAGAAGATGGAATTAGTTGCCTATAGGGAGTAGCAAAGAGGCCAGTGTTATTGGATTCCAGAGTGAGGTTTACTTATTTGGAAAATTTGGAAGGTCCAAATTATGAATGACTTTGAAATCAGAACAGAAGATTTTAAATTTGATCCTGGAGATGATAAGGAGACAATGAAATTGATTGAATTTCGGGAGAGTCAGGGACTGTTGCATGGTTACATATGTGCCTTAGGAAAATCACTTTGATAGTTTAGTAGAAATGCATTTGGAGTTTAGACAGATGAGGCAGGAAGACCAACCAGGAAGCTATTACAATTGCCCAGGAATGAGGCAATGAGATCTTATACCTGCATGACGGCACTTTCAAAAGTTGGAACAGATGTACAGATGACGTTACGGAGGTAAAGTTGGCAAGACTTGGCACTAGTTTGGATATAGGATGTGAAAGATATTGAGGAATAGAGGATGACCCCTAGAATGGGTGCCTGGGTTACTGAGAAGATGGTGGTTCCTTCAGTAGTAACAGGCAAATTCAGAAGCAGAGAAAGTTTTGGAGAGAGAACTAATAATTAACTCAGTCGGAAATGTCTAGAAAAAAGTGGGAGTTGTGAGTCTGAAGCTTAGGAAAGAAGTTAGATGTGGATAAGTACACATTTCCCCTTCTTTCCCCTTCAATCTGAACTATCAAATTAACATGATCCTGAACATTATTACTTTACCTACAACGTGCCCCTGGTATTCCTTGCAATATCTTCATGGGGGAGCATAGATGGGAAGCTTCTCCCAAATCTGGGTCAGCTACTGCTGCAGTCAGTCTTAATGACCCTATGATCTTTAAACTTTGAATACATGCACAGTCTGCAGGAGATGGTAGTCCAAAAATACTGCAGGCATGCACACTAATCCCATTTTAGGGAGGAATGTTATAGTGATGTATAATACCATAGCAGGGGAGGACCTGAGGTGGTGCTAAGCACATCTCCTCATTGAAAACCTGGAGCTATCACAATTGTTTTGCCCTTATCTGGACATTGTTTACTTTGTCTATAAAAATAGTTCTTGCCTTGACCAGTCTACCAACTCATGCTAATTTGGTTTGTTAATGAAATTCCTTTTGTCTTATTTCCAGAGTTTGCCTTAACTGACCTGGATGAGGCTCTAGTCAAGATTTCTTTCAACACAATAATCCTGTGAATTTAATTCATTTCAATTTTTCAAAAAATAATAATAATAAGTAAGCCACTACTCTGTCAGTGGGCAGCTATGTAGCACAGTGGATAGAGTACTAGATGTGGAGACAGGAAGACATGAGTTAAAATCTGAGCTCACATACTGTGTGACCCTAGACAAGTCACTTAGGCCTGTCTGCCTCAGTGTAAACATGAATTGTAAAATCTGTAAAATGAGCTGGATAAAGAAATGGCAAATCATACCAGTATCTTTTCTAAGAAACCCTAAGTGGGGTCATGAAGATTCAGACACCACTGAAATGACACTGTCAGTGAGTATGGAAGACAGACTCTTCCATTAAAAAAACCATGATTCTACTGGGACATATAACATGTATATAAACATTTACAAGGTAATTTGGAAAAGCTTCCCTAAGAGGTAGCATTGAATTTAAAATTAGAAGAAAAGTATCTTAGAGAAGAGATATATGGGGGATGGGGAAGAATTTGTACAAATGAATTGAGGCAGTAAATGGAACATTTGATTAACCAAAACACTATTCCCATAATCTTATTTCAATTCATTACAAGTGTATCACATAATTATTCCATCTACTGTTTGCAAAGCACTATGCTATCTGCTGCACTTAGAAAACGAAACAATTCCCTACTCTCCTCCCAAAACAAAACAAAACAAAGAAACAGAATATAGACCTTGCCAGTAAAGTGCTTACTTTATACTATAATAGGAGAAAGAATGATTATTAGAACTTGTCTAGCTGGCAACATAAAGGATGCCTCCCCCCACCTACTTAACCTTCAAGTTGACAATCATCAGGCTAATGGATCTGGGTCTGGAATCAATAGATATGTAAGTTCTAATACACATTATCAGTGTCATCTCTGGCAAATTGCTTCCCCTTTTGGTTCTGTTTTCTCATCCAAATAATAAGAACAATGATAATTGTGAAACTTAACTCAAAGGAAAGTAGGAGGAATATTTGGATGTTAAAAGTACCTCAAGTATTTTTTAATTTTTTTGGTGAGGCAATGGGGGTTAAGTGACTTGCCCGGGGTCACACAGCTAGTAAGTGCTTACCGGCCCTGATTCAGGAGTACCTGAGTTCAAATCCGGCCTCTGACACTTGACACTTACTAGCTGTGTGACCCCGGGCAAGTCACTTAACCCCCATCGCCCCGCAAAAAAAAAAAAAAAAAAGTTATATAAAGACCATAGAAAACCTTCCTTGCCTCTATTCCATGACATTATAGATTGTATTTTACTTTTTTATGTATCTTTTGGGCAACTAGGTGATACAGTGGATAGAATGCCCAGCCTGGAGTCAGGAAGACTCCTCTTCATGAGTTTGATGTAGGAATGGATCATGAGGCATCCCCAAAGAATTATATGACTCAGTGAGGCCACAGGGAGAACACCAATGAGAAAGGAGTATTAGGGAGATGGAAATAGTTATATTTACAGTGAAAATTTTAGGTTATTCCCTCATTATCTTAGTCTCCTCCTTGTGAGAAGCTCACATCCTATTTTGGAATTCTTGGGGTGTTAAGACATCCCCCAATGTGCGTACCTTTTTCACTAGGGGCATGTTTTGGGGGTTTAAAAGTCATAAGATGAACTTAAGAATACATTTGGTCCTTCTGAGAGTATTCCTAAGACTTGTTTAAACTTGTCAGACCCCAAGGGTTCCTCTGTTTAGGATATCTCTTTGTTTTAAGGTCTGGTTTCTAGGTACGGTTTCTGTTTCCTGTCATCCAGGAATGCCAGTTTAAACATTCCATTTATTAATGGCTATTAGTGGTTAATGGCCCTTAGTTACCATTTCCTTACACTTCTGCTGACATTGTTTATTGATAAGGACTCAAACCCTTTGGTTACTGTTGATAAGAACTCAAGTCTTAGTCTATCTGTTAACTCTTCCAGCCTCCTCCATTAAGTTCAAATCAGTATGACCCTAGGTAAGTCACTTAACTCTGCCTGCCTCAGTACCTCCTCTGTAAAATGAGCTGGAGAAGGAAATGGCAAACTACTTCAGTATCTTTTCCAACAAAACCCCAAATGGGGTCACATAAAGTCAAATTTGATTGAAACAACACAACAACAATGTCTTTTAAGCCATTTTAGTTCTTACTACAGGAGGCAAGCAGTAATATTTTGTAAAAGAATGTAGAAAGAATAGAATTTTTTCTTGATGAACTTCTTGTAATACAATGGAAGGTCAGTATGTAAATGAGCTCATTGTTATCCCCAATCATCACCAGATTAATCTTAGTGCTTACAACATTTCTCCTCCCTAGACTTGACCACCTTAGAGTGTTCTTGGTCTTGGTAATTGTTCTGTTAAGCTCTCCCAAATGCTAATCAGGATGGTTCAACAATAGCCTATGTTAACAAACAATCAAACACTCCAACTGAAAACCTTTGGGAGCCCCTTGAAAGATGTTCTGATGTTATTACATGCAACTGGCCAATTGCTTAATGTAAAACAACTGATGGTTTTTGAAGTAGATCTAAAAAGAGATGAAAAATCAAATCAAGCACCTATAAGAGAGAGACAATAGGAACAGCAGGAAAAAAGTCCAAGTTTCTTTTAGATTTGGTGTAATTTTCACTATAATTATGAGAGCTATTTAATTCCCTTTAAAATAGCCTGTTCTCTGGTTTTATCTATGTTGGGCAAAATAGCAATCTAGTGACTAGTATTAAAATCTGGAGAGCTCTTGTTTATGGGACCTATGGAAAAGATAAGAGTCTCATTTCAATATCCGCTCTCACTAGAGAAGGGTCCCACTATTGTTGTTAGGCCTCCAGGAAAACAAAAACATACTTAAACAACAGGCTGTTACTGGGCACATGATAATGGACATATGACATTGAGTCAGTAACTTTTCCTTCTCTGGGCTTCAGTTTCCTCATGTAACCTTTACCACCAGGAGAAGTCTTCACATGCTTGGGGTAGACTCACTGGTGGTTTTAAAGACTGTCTTTTACCCTCAAACTGGTTTAGCTCTTCTGATGAGATAGTTTTTACTGTACCTTTTACAGCTTCTTGGAGCCACAGGTGAGAGTTGTGTGACAGGTAGACACCAAAGGTGGATGAGTGGCCTTGCCACTGAACTTCAATGACTGGAAGAGAGAGTGAGGTTGATGACTCTGAACAACTCTCCCTCACTTCCATCCAATTGACACTGAAGTCAAGATATTACCACTGATATCATTGTTCCTCTTCAAAAAAGGATGAACAACAACAACCATAACATTGTAACCTATGTATTTATAGATAACTATGCCTCTATCATATGTAATTTCTATAGTCCCTTCAAAATGTGGTCCATATACTAATATAGGTCTTGACTACTGTCGGGACAATTAATATGGGGCAGGAAGAAAAAAAATATGGTCTAAACTATGACTCATGCTTTTGGCTGATGCAGAAAGAGGGAGAACAAAGAACTAAGAAAGCAGAGTTGCAATGTTTCTGTCATCCTGAAGCACCAGGAATTCCAGCAGTCTCTACTTTAAGGAAAACCTATGTGGGTTTTAATATATGTCTCTCCACACTTCAAAATAATAGAGTATTTTATAGGATTGTAGATTTAGAATTGGAAGGAACCTCAGAAGTTAAAACTCTAGTCTAATATCCTTGTTTTACAGATGAGGAAATTGAGTCCCGAGGAAGTTCAGCAACTTACCCAAGAAAGGTCAATGCCAGAATCACAGGTAGGGTTTAAACTCAGGTCCTCTGCTTCTAGAACTAGTACACTTTCTATTGTATAATACATCTCTCCCAAAGCACCAGTATCTGCCACTCTCCAGGGACTTGGTGTGATTGCCATTAACTTCCTCTCCTTGAAGTATAATCACCAGATCATCATATGCCATTGCTGTGAATGATTCAAAAGAGAATAGCACTGACACAGTCTATTCTCTCAAAGTTTTCATGAATGGTACAGATATTCCCACAGCAGATATGTGGACAAAGAAAAGGCATCTCATAGAAATACAGAGTTGGAAGGAACCTCAACATCCAGCTAGTCCAATTCATAAATGAATAAATGAGTAGATATTACCTTTACAAAATACCTGACAAGGGCTTATCAAGATTTTGTTTAAAGATTTCCAGTAAGTATGAACCTCTGAATGAAGCAACCTATTCTACTTTTAGATAGGTCCAATTCTTAATTAGTAAATTAATAATTAATTTGGGGCAGGTAGGTGGCACTCTATGACTGAAGTAATAGAGACATATCCTTGCTTTTTAATCCAGCTTCAGTTATTTTCTAGCCATGTGACCCTGGATGAGTCATTTAACCTTGATTGTCTCATTTACTCATCTATTATTCATATATATATATATATATATATATATATATATATATATATATATATATGAATTAATTGTGATTCGGGGGTTTTCATAACCTTATCTTTGCTTTATTATGGTCAGACTGAAAAAAATGTAAGCTTGGGTGTGTGCTTTGAGAGATAATTAAGCAAAGAAGAGGAACTCTGACCACAGGGAATATTTATTGAAACTAAGTAACTAGCCTCCCTCTAATAGCTTTCCCACTGCCATGTGGATCTGGCTAGATTATAATGGGGACAACCCATATGGGTGTGCTGAGCCAATCACAGACTCAGCATGGCTAAGAACCGTCCCTCCCCTTCCTGTGCAAAAGTCAGTTAGAGATACAGTTGAGATTCAGTTGGAGGGGTTAGAGATTCAATGAAAAGACAGTTAGTTGTAGAGGGTTCTGAGGAAAACACGGAAGGAAGGCAGATGTTTAGAGGAGCTGCTGGTATTTTGACCTTTGGACAAAACAAGAAGACACTGCCCAGCTGATTCTCCTTAAAACTACAGATTTTGGGTGTGGTGAGTTTTTGTTTGTTTGTTTTTTGTTTTTGTTTTTGTTTTTATATAATTTGAGCTAGCTGGGCTGGAGGCAGGTTTGGATGCCTGGGGCCTTTTTACCCCAGAGATTTATACATTGTTTCTAGTTCTATTAATATCACTTGTGTGATTCAGATATTGTGTTTTTAAACTTGTTCCCATTAATAAACCTGTGTTTTGTGTTTTTGAAAGAGGCTGTTACTTTTCTTACCTCAATATTAAGGCGAGCCACCCAATTAACTCTTCCATTACTAAATTTGGCCCTTACTATATATATGTGTATACACACACACATACACACACACACACACACACACACACACACACACACACAAGGAAATGGCAAACAACTCCAATATCTTTGGCAAGAAAATTCCAAATGGTATCATGAAGGGTTAGACAGGAGTGAACAAGAACAATGAATTGTTAGGAAGCTTATCCTACCATCCATTATAAAGCCATTATTTCCTTGGGGGGAGGCGGGGACTAGGTGGTATATTGGATAGAGCACTGACCCTGAAGTTGGGAGGCCTGAGTTCAAATTAGACCTCAGACACTTACTAGCTGTGTGACCCTGGGCAAATTATTTAACCCCAATTGCCTTAAACATCAGAGGCCATCTCCAATCATCCTGATATATATCTTGCCTCTGGACCTGGATGGCACTGGAGGTTACTGACTTTGCACAGCCCTTCCTCACTTAAATCCAATTCAGTGCAATTCATGACATCACCTGCTGTCATGATCCTTTTCCAGAATGGACAGACAACAACTTCCTTCCCTCTTGTTCTACTCCATCCCCAGTTGTATTATCTTTAGATCAAGCAGAAAACCTGTGATTCCTTTTCTAGATGATGATCTTTAAAATGCTTGGAGATAACTTTTATGTCCACTGTGTTGTTTTGTTTTGTTATTTTTATTTTAAACTAAGCATCCTTTGTTCCTTCAACCATTCCTCACATGCCATGTTCTCAAATCCTCTCAAATTTCTATTTGCCTTATTCTGGCTATAGTTAGGATATAGTCAGATGCCATCCTGTCATCTTCCAAATGTCTTCCTTTTATGCCTCCTGACTTGCTTCCCTCTTGAAATACCAAGTGGCTTGGAACATGGTATCAACATGTCCTGTTTTGTACCCCCATTCCAAGAACTAACTCAACTGCAATATTCTGAGTTGAACAGACAAGTAAACAAGACTTAAAATCTGCCCCAGAATCAGTGCCAGATACCCTTCCCCAATCCCTACTCCTCTATGTCCCCCTAGACCCCATATAAATGTTGTTTCCTCCATAACTTGTATGACTCTACCCTATTGGAAGAGTCACCCACCCTTGGTAAACCCAATAAACCTCACATTGGTTTAAATTTTCTGCTCAGGTCACCTGGTTATTTCCATATCCCCACAAATGTAATTCCAAAAATGTACCACCATGATGAATTAAATGTAGTATCAGAATGGGGCAATTATGTATCATATCCTTTGTTTTTGACATATCAAATGTGGCTATGACAAGATAAAGTTATAGAACAACATATAACACACATCTAAAGAGTCAGCTAGCCTTTATTAAGCACATACTCTGGTCTAAATGTGTTAAATGTGCAATGTGCTAAATATTAGGAATCCAAAGAAGGGCAAAACAAACAAACAAACAAAAATGTTCCTGCTCAAATAAGCCAAAGTCTAGTGGGGGAGGTGATGTGCAAGTGTATAGTTAAGATATAAACAGTTTAATTTGGGGATGATTTCAGAGGGCAGGCACTATGATTAACGACTAGAAAAGCTTCCTGTAGAAGGCAGGACTTTGATTAAGATTTGAAGGAAGTCAAGGAAGCTAGGAGGCAATGATGTTTAGCAGAGAATTACAGGCATAGGAGACAGATAGTGAAAATGCCTGTAGCTGTGTGCTGGAATCTGTCAAGAAGGCCAGTGTCATTGGAAGAAAATTTAGAGAGAGAAAAAACTAGGTGGTATAGTAGATAGAGCACTGGCTCTGAAGTTGGGAGGACCTGAGTTCAAATCAGACCTCAGATGCTTACTAGCTATATGACCCTGGGCAAGTATATAGTGGGGAGTAATATGAATATCAAAGGGTAATTTTCAGATATCATTGTCAAAGATTGTAGAGATGTCAATAAGTTTGAGGATTGATAGAAGACCATTAGATTCAGTTATTGAGAGATCATTAGTTACTTTGGAGAAAGGAGTTTTAGTTGAACAATGAGGTCAGATGCCAAAATGAAAAGAGAAAAGGGAGAGAAAAGCAAGTGTAGCTCCTCATTGTAGACAGTCCTCTCAAAGACCTTAAGCACATAAAGGAAGAAAGATATAGGATGATAACTAGTAGAGATAGATCAAATAAGAGTTTTTTGAGCATGGACATATTTATAGACAGTAGGGAAATAGTAAATAGAAAGGGGGTGATTGATGATTATTGAGAAAGTAGGAAAGAGAAGGGACAATCGTTTGGAAAAGATGGAATAGAATGAGGTCAGCTATATTTGTAGAAGGGTTTACTTGTCTAGGAAAAATGGCCCATTTTTGTGTGAAACAGAAGTGAAGGAGGAAATGGTAGGGGTGGGGCAGAATCTGTTGACATGGGTAAGAAGGGAAAAGAGGGAGCTCTCAATCAATGGCCTTGATTTTTTTTCCCCAATGAAATAAAAGACAGGGTCCCCAGCTAAGTGTGTGTGGGGGGAGAAGAGTCATGGAAAATTTAAAGAGGAATAAAAAGGTTTTGAAAAGCCACTTGTGAATTGAGTTTAGAGGTATGAAAGGATTGCGTTGCCACAGTGAGGGTACAGTTGAGATTATTTAACATAACATAATATAACCTTAATTTGTATTGTACCTAGTTGATATGGTACTATTATTTAATTAATCTAATTTTTAAGCTATATTATTTTTTCCAGCTTCATTTAGTTATATAACTGCATAGAAAGAATAAACTGCAGTTTGGAGTTGAGGGCGAAATTAAGTGTTGAACTTTTTTTTTAAAACATATTGGTCAATAGACACTAAATAGAGAGACTGGATAGAGAGCTACCCTCGGGTGAGGAAGACCTAGACTTAAGTCCCTCCTCTAATATATATTGGCCTTGGAAAATCACTTAAGCTTTGAGCCCACCAGAAACTCTAATACTTTAAGTGGCAGAAGAGTTCCTGATCTACCTTGGTCAAGAGAGTTATTTTTTTCTTTTTTTCACTGAAAGTCCCACAAATCAATGAAAACTCAGGCACAGAAAACAAACCATTAAATTTTAAAAATAGATACATGCATATACACACATACATACAATACACATGCATGAGTGTGTGTGTCTGTATGCCTGTGTGCCTGTGTGTTTATTTGTTTGTGAGGTGAGGGAAAGAGGCTTCCAACTATTGGAGAGCAATTTCAACAAATAAACGATGCTCAAAATGACAAGTAAAATTATTTCAGAGGATAGTTGGTTGTAAAATTGTACTCTATGAATGATAAGTATTTTCAAGAAGAACACAGTGAAATAATTATAGCTCAAGTGACATCAGCTATTGCTGACAAGGTGGTAGAGAAATTCTCCAGAGAAATAGACAAACCCTTCCAAATCAAATCAACATGCATTCTGACATTTGGTGATTTTAATGCAAAGATTGGAAAAGTTGAAAACAATGAAAACTGTATAGGAAAGCATGCTTCATAAATCAGAAACAATAGACACTAAAGATAGATTACACAAAAATCTCACATCTTTATCTCATGAGCACTTTCTTCAAAGAATCAGTAGGCGCTAGATATAATGAGCATGAAATAACACTCTAAAGAATGAAATAAATTATGTATTAACAGGAAATACCTGGTATTGATGTGAATGATTACTGTCAGTGTTTGTTGGGCACACAGGCAATTAAATGAGATTGTGTATACATACAAATATATGCATATATTTACATACACGCATATACATACATACATGTATAAAAGGTTTTGAAATATCTTAAAGCATACATGTTAGTTATGATTATTACTATTACTCATCTGAATTAAGATAAAATTAGTTTTAAAAAAGAAAAAAGGAGAAAAAAGGATGTGTTAACTTGAAAGAATGTAACATGGAAATGTTTAAACAAGGAATTGGAAAACAAAAATTGGATATGGATAACAGTAATGACATTAACATCAGCTATAATAATTTTTTCCAGAAGTTGCCAAAAGAAGAGAGATAGTCACCAAAAGTAATATCAGGTTAGAATATAAGTACATTTGTAAAATCTAATGAATTTCTAAAATCAAACTGTGATGTCAGACTTTGGGCAGTAACTTCTCATACAGCACAGAAAAGTGGTGGTGAATAAAGCCAGTTTTAAAAAGTATGGCAAGATATCAAATTAAGCAAAGTCATTTCAAGGATGTGTTTTCAAGGAAAAGACATAAAAAATTAACAGGGTGTCTAGCAGGATTACATGCTGATGATACACACATACACACACACACAGGTACAACAAACAAACATATACACATGTGCATATATACATACATGTATGCATACATATAATATACATATACACACAGGTACAACAAACAAACATATATACATGCATATATATATATATATATAGAAACACATATACAGATACACACATATATACAGACATATATATCTAATACACACACACACACATATATATATGCTGTTGTTGTTTGTTCTTTGTTTTTGAAGAGGACTTATGACATCACTGGCAATGACTTGACTTGCACATGAATTGAATATAAGGAAAGAAGAATTGCATAAATCCCCCAGCATTACTCTATTTTCTAGAGTCATCAAAAGTATACAAAAGTCAAGACAATTTGTGATTGCCCAGGATGCAGTAGATGACCTGGGAGTCTGACCAAACTCTAAGCTCTCCAAAGTACCTGCTTTAGCCACCTGTATGACCATTGTGACAAATTGTTCTCATCCACTCATTCAAATGAGGAAAGTGTTCATTTGTTTGGGGTAGACATCTACCTCATTAAGCAATGGTTTGAGACCTATCAGTTACCCTCAACCTGATTTAGCCTCTGCTGTGCATGCTACAATTTCCTGGAGCCACAGTTGATATATATAAAAACCATTTAGTACTATAAAAGTTTAATGATTTTTCCAGTAGAAAGACCATGGTGTCAGGGAAGGATCTAGTGAATCAGGAGACCTGTGTTTAGATTCCAGCTCTACTATTTATTAGTTATGTTACCATGAGAAAGTCAGTTTTGCCACTTATAAAATGGGCATCATAATATTTGTACTATATACATATGCATACATAAATATGCTATAGAACAAAATTTTGCCTTTCTTAAAGGCTCTTTTCCAACTGGGCACCTACCATCTATACATCTGCAAAATTAAAGAATCCTTAGAAGATACAACAACAGAATTACAGCTTGTTGCCTTTTAACATTTTGATAATAAACATCAGGTGAGGAATCAAATAAGGAGATATATGGTGGTCAAAAATATTCACTCGTGATGTTCTGATCAAAAGTTCAGACCTAGAAAGGAATTCCTTGCACATGCTTTGTCTGGAGGATGGTTTGTTTGTGATGGCAAGTCCTAGAATGTTGCAGAAATTCCTGAAATAGATTGATAATCATCAAGAAAAGGAAATTATCTGGTGGTGTGCAAGACATGGAGTCAGAAAGACCTGAGTTCAAATCAGACCTCAGGTACTAGCTATGCAACCTTGGACAAGTACCTTAACCTGTTTGCCTCAGTTTTCTCATTTGGAAAATTAGGATCATGATAGCACCTACCTCTCAGAGTCATTGTGAGGATAAAACACGATGATTATTTTTAAAGTATTTTGCAAACCTTAAAGTGCTATATACATTTTAGCTATTATTGCCAAGAGTTTTGCTTTTCTATCTACACAGTAAAGATTTTTTCCAAATTTCAACATGTATTTGGATTAACTTTCTATAAAACTTGTTCATCAGGTTGTATATTTGGATGAGGAGAGTATATATAGACAATTATTTGGGCTGAGAATTGAAAAGGGGAAAATGAGTGAGCTGAACTGCTTTTGTGACTTATAAAGCTCTTTTATTTACCACGGATATCACATACAAATAAAGATTGATCTTTTAATACTAAAATTCTACCAGTGCTGTTACATGACAATTAGGCATGGCATATGATTGCCTTCAATGAATTAAAAATGGGTATTATACAGAGGGTCATGAAGGGGGCACACTCATCGTGTGAGCAGGACACAATATATAACTGATGAGAGCTTGAAGAATAGCACTAACATGCCTTTATCCAGGAGTCACATGATAGAAAGAAGAGGAGGTAGTTATGTGTCAAGAACAAGGAATAAGGGCTGGAAAAGCAAAGGGCTCTTCTGGTACTTTGTGATGGCAAGTAAAATTGAAGAAGGTCTACAAAATATTAGGTGGACCCTCTAAATCTCTGGTCCCCAGTTCTCTTCCTATAATCTAAGAGACTTCTTGGAAGCAGTGAGCATCACTATTGGTATCACATTTTAAGCAAACATCTTAATGACTGCAGGTCCTAAGAACAGTCAGAGCAAAGCTTTCCTTGGTAGAGATAGGAGCATAAAAGAGTAGAAAGAGAAGGGATGGTTAATTCTGCTACTGACTCAATCCCCCCAACTTTTAACTTGATCAAAGCACAACACTGATGGCAATATTTGGATAAGGCTCTCTTCTGATATTAGCAGGGTAATTGGACAGCCTCCTCTGGATAGAAGTCTCCTTTCCTGGGAGTCTGAACACTGTAATAAAATGATGACTTCACTGATTTCCAAAACTCTTCCATGGAACACTGGGGCACACCCTGAATAACACTGAAGCCTTTTGTAATGAAACCAAAGGGAAATGAGTTAGTGGGAAAGAGAGTTCCCCAGACTGTAATCTGTTTCTGATTTTTTTTCTTACAATTCATTTTGAGAAAAACTTCTAGCACATAATGTAGGAAAGGGGGGGATGGAATAGATTATGGAAACTTTCTAATAATACTGCTCTCTGTTTGGAATCACTCTTGAATTCACACCATTTCCTGTGAAGAATAAACTATTATTTTCATCTCTTTTTTATGGATGAGAGGCCTACATATGCTGTACTAGGCCACACAGCAAGTTAGGGACACTGCCTCAGATGAGGTTGAAATGAGAAGCGTGGGAACAGAATTAGATTCTGGGCTGCAAGGGAGCAAAATTAAACCTTAGAAACCACTTGACAAGTTTGGCTACCAACATTACATCTTTCTTTCAGTCTTGTCTTATTTCTTATGAATGCTCTGAGACGGACAATTTCCCTTCTGGTTGCTGGATATTATAAGCACAGAAAACCAGGACACAGAGATAAATGCATTCAAAAGGGATTATTAATTTTTTATGAACCAAGCTGATTGAGGACAGACATGCTTTTATTCCCCCTGTCCTTTGCTCAGCCATGTGTCAAAACAAAAAAAATTAAATAAAAAATATCATTAGGGCAGGTGCAGAATAATTCTTTCACAAATGAATGTGGTTAACAGAAGGCTGTGCCAATCCAAGAATACCTTTGGTCTTAACCAGATTCCCTTGATTAACATTTTTTCACCTAATATTGAGTCATTGGATGCCCAATTCTCTTAAAACACTAAATGTTCAATTAGCAAACAATGAATATCATAATTTTCTGCTTATGGCAAGGGATTTTTATTGTAGAGTCAATGAGGATACAGATAGAAACCACCTGGAACCTGACTTAATTGTGCCAAAGAACTGTCTTTAGTTTTACAAGGTAATGATTTAGGAGGAGGTATGTTAATCCTTATATGAACAACACATTTGGTAGAGAATCAAGCCATTCGTCTGTTCTTGGCAGGACAAGACAGGTTTCATGTTTGTAAAAGACATTTGAATCTGCTTATTGAGAATCAGATTGCTTTAAATGGGGCATCTAGCTGTAATCTAGATTTATTAACTTTTACCTTTGTCCTTTCCCGCCAATTATAGTTCAAACTTGATGGGTTGATTTTCTACCTTTCATAAAATATATTGTAAAGTATTTTTTAATGACTCCCTCTCATTTCAGAATTTTGTTTGTTTGCTTCTTTCACTGTTGGCAGAAGGCCTGGGCCAATGACCTTTCCTAATGACCTTTTGTGGCATAGGATTGCCCATCATTCAGCATTTTTTTATTGGAATACACAAAAATATATACCCATAAAGATCTCTGACCCAGACCAATTCTTTGAAATAAATAAAATTAAAAAGAAGCAAATATCTTGCAACATGAATGAAGTGAAAATATAATATATGTGTCTGTTACATTTATACTGTACATATGCCTATATATTCCACTATATTCATAGAAATTAGTAGTTGATACAAGGAGAGGACAGATCCACTGAATATCAAAATTGGCATCTTCTATTATTGTTGCTGCTTTTTTAGTAGTTCATAGCTTATAATTCAAGCTTCAGACTCTCAGTAATTATTTCTTTTACTAGAAACCAATGAGAGCTTCCAGATAGTCCTGCAGGTAAGTTTATCAAGCTTCACTCAGCTCATCATCCCTCTATCCTGTTCTAAGGTTACATTATTATATAGGTCCTGTCCAGGCTTGGGTACAGAGTAGTCACGTAGGCAGACTAACAAATAGACAGTTGGATAAACAAACAGATATAGGAGGGACTTAATAGTTCAGAAGATTGGTTTCATAACAATATTCAACTTTCTAATGTAATAATTTATACTTTTACCAGGGCATTAATTTCCCTATTCTAGCTATATTAGGAGTAGAATACATTTATATATTTTTTTAAATTTTTTTAAAAGTGAGGCAATTGGGGGTTAAGTGACTTGCCCAGGGTCACACAGCTAGTTAAGTGTTAAGTGTCTGAGACTTAGATGTGAGAAGACAGATCAATAAATACATTTCTTGAATCCTAGAAAGTGGCATGGTAGATTTGATTAAGGATCTATCTTGGTGTCAGGAATAACTTTGTTCGATTCCTACTTCTGATGCAACCATCTGTGTGAACCTGGAAGAGTCACTTGATCTTTTCGTGTACCACAGAGTTCTCAAATACAGTTACAGATTAAGTGACAGATAAAATGACAGGTTTTGATACCTACAAAATTGTCATCCCACTTACTTTATAGAACTAACTTTTCCCCCATTCTAGCAAAGATAGTAATACTTGCCATTACATTTGATAAACATTTGAAAATTATGAACCTTTTACATTTCCCAGGAAGGGACATTTGGCCAGTGAACATTTTTACAGAGTAGCAGTAACAGTAATAATAACAACAACAATTGGCATTTATAAAACATTTTAACTCAGTTCAGGAAGTGAGGAAGCATTAAGTGCTCCCATGAGCCAGACACTGAGCTGAGCATTGGAAATACCAAAAAAAAAAAAAAAAAGGCAAAAGAAAAAAAAATTCCTCTCTTAAGGACCTCCGTGTAATGAGGGAGACAGCATGCATACAGTTATGTGCAAACCATATGTAGACAATAGTCTACAGAAGGAAAGCACTAGTATTCAAATGACCTATGAAAGGTTTTTTGTAGAAGACTTAATGGAGATTTGAAGGAAGCCAGGGAAGTCAGGAGGTCTATAGAGATGATGAGAGAGAAAGTTCATGCATTATCTCAATTAAGCTTCATAGTCTTAGGAGAGAGGTAGTTTTTCCTCCCATTTTAGGAAACAGAGACTCAAAGACACCATATTTGAATTTCAACATGAAAAAGTAGAGATAGAACTAAAGAAAACAAAGACTGAAAGCACAGCTTCACCAGACCAGGTACCCACAGAAGAAGTCGGTGATGGAGGCAACAGAATTTTGAGGGTGTTGAGGGATCAATGTTTAAAATATCTGAATGAAATATCAAATGATTAGGGGGGGTAAAAAAAACAACCATAAGCTTCGCTTTCCGGTTTGAGGCTGCCATCTGGCAGGGTAAGCTCGCGCCAGCATGGGAGTCTACAAGTACATCCAGGAGCTATGGAGGAAGAAGCAGTCGGTAGTCATGTGGTTTCTGCTGCGCGTGCGCTGCTGGCAGTACCGCCAGCTGTCGGCATTTCACCGGGTGTTCCGGCCCACCAGGCTGAACAAGGCCTGCCGGCTGGGCTACAAGGACAAGGAAGGTTATGTCATCTACCGCATTCGCATTCGCATTCGCTGGGGTGGCCGAAAGCACCCGGTGCCCAAGGATGCGACCTACGGTAAACCTGTGCATCATGGTGTCAATCAGCTGAAGTTTGCCAGGAGCCTTCAGTCCGTAGCAGAAGAGTGTGCTGGCTGCCATCGTGGGGCCCTGAGAGTCTTGAACTCCTACTGGGTGGGTGAAGATTCAACCTACAAATTCTTTGAGGTTATTCTTATTGATCCATTCCATAAAGCTATCAGACGAAACCCCGACATACAATGGATCACCAAGCCAGTACAAAAGACAGAGAGATGCAGGGGTTAGCTCAGCTGGCCGGAAGAGCTGGTGTCTCGGAAAGGGTCACAAGTTCCACCATACCATTGGAGGGTCTCATCGTGCTGCTTGGAGACCGCGCAATACTCTCCAACTTCATCAATACCACTAATTGGTGTTCATTAATTTGTAAACTTAATGTTTAATAAATGGAATTTAGGAGAAAACAAAAAAAAAAAAACAACCATGAGCATCATTATTATCCAGCTCAAAAAAATTTAAGGGAAAAGATGCAATAATTCTGCCTAATTTCTTATTTCTAAAAACATTTTAAATGAATTTTATTGATATTTTTTCATTACCTTTCTTTTATTTTCCAGTGTCCTTTCTCTCTTCCAGAGAACATTCTTTATAACAAAGAATAAAAACAAGGGGTAGGAGAAAGTATTTCAGAAAAACTGACCAACACACCAAAAAAATCAATTGCTGTCTTCTGTGCAAAAACAGGCCCTAAGAATCTTTATGAAAATAGGTTATGAGCACCAAAGTGACATGGGGAAGGGAACAAGAATTTATTAAGTGCCTACTCTGTATAACGCGCTGTACTAAGCGCCTTACAAATATTATGACATTGTTAATGAAAATATGAGAAAGGAAAAGTTGGGCTTTCATGAATAATAACCTACAGTGGACTACTTCAGTCATAAGAATGAATGGAGGATGCAGGATCCAAAAGGAAAAGGGATTCTCTATTGAAAGTGTGGTCTTCAAAATGATCCCATTTAGTTCATGCTGATTGGCTGACTTCTCAAGACATGACAGTCTTATAAATGAGATCCATAATCATTCAAATTTGTTTGACCTATCTGCACAGAAAACACACACATTCATTCTCATACACACACACACAATTCCTATTGGAATGGTAAAGAAGAGTTTGTGTCTAGGACAGCTTCTGTAAGTGATCAATGATCTGGATCAAGAATTAAATTGGAGGAAGAAAGTAAAGTGGATTGAATTTGGGAAATTATGCTGTGCTCTTAAACTCCAAGCTTCTCCCTGAAACAAAAACCTACCAATAAAATACCAATGATCTTCCAACAATGCTATGTAACTGAACCATGATATATAATAATCTCTGAGGGGTGAAAATTGCATCTCACTCAAAAGACAGTAAATGGAGAGGGACATGTTGAGCTTAACAAATTACATGCAAAAACTGGCATAAAAGCAATTATAAAAGTTGTGTAATCAGAAAAATAGATGTGTTAGTCAGTCATGTAGCAAAAGTGAGGAAAACCAAGTAGATAGACCCTGTGCTAGAAAGCCTATCCACATATAGGCTAGAATTATTTTTTGGAACAATCAGAAACAAGCCACATCATATCAAAAGGGGTGGATGATTTGTCATCTACACTACTTCCAGGAGGACTCAAATTGATGAGATCACATATGAAATGAAGCCTAAATGTATATGTGTAATGATTCTTAATACTCAAGTTTACATTTATCTATCATGATACAAATAGATGTCTGATTTTAGGAACTTTGTGCTACCTAGAGACAATGAATAAGTATCTGATGCATTAGTTGGCTTCTTTTTTGAGTTATTCTATATCGCTACCTGCATAGACATGGGATGTTACATAATACATAGTGCACTGGACCCAGAGTCAGGGAGAACTAAATTCAAAAGTAAACTCAAACATTTTCTACTTGTATGGCCCTGGGCAAGTTATTTAACCTCCATCTACTATAGTATCCTTATCTGTAAAATGAAAATATAATAGAATCTATCTACCAACATTCTTCTTCTCCTCCTCCTCTTCTTTCTTCTCTTCCTACCACCGCCACCACCATTACCACCACTAGAAGCACCACCACTATTACCACCACCACCACCACCACCACCACCACCACTACTACTACTACTACTACTACTACTACTACTACTACTACTACTACTACTACTACTACTATTACTACTAAAGAGCCATTTTGTAATGAAAATTTTGCGTTCAATTCTTTGTACTCAAGGTATGTTTAGGACACTGTAGTAATAATACATACCAAATTACAGAATCGCAAAGTTTTAGATTTGGAGTGCTCTTTAGTGGCCATCTAATAAAAATCATACCCCAAGAGGAGCCCAAACTATATCAGGAGTTGTTTGTTTTCTGCCTGAAGACCTCGAAAGGGTCCAGAGTATATATGAGTGTACCAGGAGGATCCCCATCCTCTGTGGGCAGCCCATTCCAATTATGGATAACTCTAATTGTCAGGAATTTGTACTTCTTCCTAATATCCATTCATTTAAATTCACAACTTTGTAACTTCTACTCACTGCTCCTCATCTGCCCTCAGGAAAAGGACAGAAAAAGTCTTTGTCCCATTTCATTTGAAAGCACTTCAAAAAAGAAAAAAAAAAACAAATGGCAAATGTTGGAGGGCCTGCAGAAAAACAGGTACTTGATATACTTTTTTTAGGGCTATGAATGGATTCAATCACTCTGGAAACAGATTTGGAAGAATGTACTAGTGATTTGATTTTTTTTAATATGGTTATAAATAGTCTGGTTTCTTTCTTTGAGAATTTCCTGTTCATATCTTTAGACCATTTATCACTTGGGGAATAGCACATAGTCTTATAAATTTCAATTAGTTCCTTCTGTATCTTAGAAATAAGTCCTTTATCAGAGAACCTGCTATTTTTGCATTCCCAGATCATAGCACATAGTAGGAAGTAAATTATTAAGCCCCTTCTATATGCCAGGCATTTTGCTATTATTTGGAAATATAAAAACAAACAAATGACAGTCCCTATCCCTGGAAGAGCTCAAAATCTAATGGACCAAGATGAGAACATGCTTTGCTTGACTGTGCTTATGTGATCCAAAGATTTTTCCTTCCCTCCTTCAGTCTTCTCTTTTTTCCCTCCTTCCTTCCTTCCTTCCTTCCTTCCTTCCTTCCTTCCTTCCTTCCTTCCTTCCTTCCTTCCTTCCTTCCTTCCTTCCTTCCTTCCTTCCTTCCTTCCTTCCTCCCTCCCTCCCTTCCTTCTTTCCTTCCTTCCTTCCTGTCTTCTTTTTTTTTGAATGGATAGAGGAAGAAAGAAATGCTTGAAAATAAAATACACTTATAAAATTTTTAAAAATATTAAAAAGAATTCTTGTAATCTACTGTTTGATAAACCCAAAGACTCCAGCTTCAGGGTTAGTTACTCAGTATTTGACAAAAAACTGCTTGGAAAACTGGAAGATAGTATGGCAGAAACTAGGCATAGACCAACATGTTACACTGTATACCAAAATAAGGTCAAAATGGGCACATGATTAAGACGTAAAAGGTGATACCATAAGTAAATTAGGAGAGTAACGAACAGATCTATGGAGAGAAGAATGATTTATTACCAAATAAAAGATAGGGAAAGTCATAAAATGCAAAATGGATTATTTTGATTACATTAAAAAGTGTTTTTTTTTTCAGACAGAAGGAATACAACCATAATCAGAAGGGAAGCAGAAAGCTGGGAAACAATTTTTACAGTCAGTGTTTCTGACAAAGGCCCCATTTCTAAAAGATATAGGGAACTAAATCAAATTTATAAGACTGCAAGTCATTCCCCAATTGAGAAATGGTCAAAGGATATGAACAGGCAGTTTTCAGATGTGGAAATTAAAGTTATCTATTGCCATATGAAAAAATGCTCTAAATCACTGTTGATTTGAGAAACTCAAATTAAAACAACTCTGAGGTACCACTTCATACCTATCAGATTGGCTAATATGACAAAAAAGGAAAATAATAAATGTTGGAGAAGCAGTGAAGAAACTGGAACACTAATGTTGGTGGAGTTGTGAACTGATCCAACCATTCTGGAGAGCAATTGGAACTATGACCAAAGGGCTATGGGACTGTGCATACTCTTTGACCCAGTAGTACCACTACTAGGTCTGTATCCCAAAGAGATCATAGAAAAGGGAAAAGGACCCACATGTACAAAAATATTTATAGCAGCTCTCTTTGTGGTGGCAAAGAATTGGAAATTGAGGGAATGCCCATCAATTGCAGAATGGCTAAACAAGTTGTGGTATATGAATGTAATGGAATACTATTGTACTGTAAGAAATGAAGAACAGGCAGATTTCAGAAACACTTGGAAAGACTTAAGTGGACTGATGCTGAGTGAAGTGAGCAGAACCAGGAGAACATTATACACAGTAACAGCAACATTGTATGATGATCAACTATGATAGACTTGGCTCTTTTTTTTTTTTTTCAGGGCAATGGGTGTTAAGTGACTTGCCCAGAGTCACACAGCTAGTAAGTGTCTGAGGCTGGCTTTGAACTCAGGTCCTCCTGAATACAAGGCTGGTGCCTTATCCACTGTGCTACCTAGCTGCCCCCAAGACTTGGCTCTTCTAAGCAGTGAAATGATCCAAGACAGTTCCAAAGAATTCATGATGGAGAATGTTCTTCACATCCAGAAAAAAGGAACTATGTATTCTGAATGCAGATTGAAATATACTGTGTCTACTTTTGTTTTTGTTTTGTTTTGTTTGTTTGTTTTTTGAGGTTTTTCCCTTTTGTTCTGATTCTTCTATCACAACATGACTAATATGTTTATTGTGATTGTACATCTATAATATGTTTATTGTGATTGTACATCTATAATCTATATCAGATTGCTTTCTGTCTTGGGGAGGGGGAAGGGAAGGGAGGGAGGGAGAAAAATTTGGAACTAAAAATCGTATGGGAGCAACTAGGTGGCACAGTGGATAAACATGGACCCTGGATTCGGTAGGACCTGAATTCAAATCTGGCCTCAGACACTTGACACTTACTAGCTGGGCAAGTCACTTAACCCTCATTGCTTCACCTGAAAACAAATGTTGAAAACTATCTTTACTTGTAATTGGAAATTCATAAAATACTTTTACAATTAAAAAAACAAAAAAAGAATTCTTACACATTATCAGAGAAGAAATGGTTATTAAATATTTTATACAAATAAAAAATCCTTGCAGAAGCTTTTTTCCTTCCCCCCTCTGCTTCCCTTTAAAGAAGAATGTTTTGCCAGGTTCTATTTTACATATCCATGCACCTGTTAAAAAAACAAAAAAACAAAAACAAAACACAAAAACCCTAACATATTCAATGATAATGCATTGCTTATAATTTATAAAATTGGTTCAAAAAGATGAGAGGGAAAAAAAATGGATCTCATTTAGTGATGTTTTTCAACCCCTCTGGCAAACTACTTTTAAAAGACTGTCACAATTTATTTTTTTCAGGTCACAGATAAAGGTCAGCTCTAGTTTTTCAGAATAGTTTAAGAAAACTCTACCACCTGGAGGAGTTTTAACGGCAAAGTCAGAACTGTGAATCTTCAAATTAAGTTGTTTTTTTTTTTCCTAGGCACGTAACATTTTGTCAGACATTTAAATTGACTATCCCCAGAGAAAATCCTGAGGACTAGGAACATTTTTTTTGAGAAACTTTTTCTTTAAAATATATGCCTTGGATTCTTTTCAATAACTACTGTGATGATAATTTGAATTTTTCTTAGAAAAAAATAGATTTTTAAAAAAGTTTCTTCTTTATCATCTCTGTTAGCCTTCCTTCTATTAAGTAATATATGACATGACCTCTGGAATACCCCATCAACTCTTTTTTTCTTATCATCCATCCTATCATTATGCCCCCCATCTCCTTAAAGGCCCATATTCATATTACCTACTCCTTCCATAATTATAAGGTCCAAAATGATCTCAGCCTCCTCTGAATGCTCTCAATATTTATTGCTGGCATCACCTATTTGGCACTTGCTCACATCTAGGTAGAATCAATAGATAGCATTTACGTAGTAATTACAGACTTTCAAAGTCCTTTACAAAGATTGCATTTTATTCTCACAGCAACATGGGAAGTTGTTGCTATGTATTTTCCCCATTTTTCAGATGATGAAAATGAAGCAGACAGAGGTTAAATGCTCATATCATTGGTAAATGTTGGAGGAAGGATTTGAATTCAGTTCTTTCTGATGCCAGATCCAGCACTCAATCTACTGTGGGACTCTGCTATCTTTTTTTTACCTTGGAAATCACTTTTCCAATCTATTCCAAGAGTTATTATGCTAATTTCATAGAAGAGTAAACTGAGGTCCCAGAGATGCAAACAAGCATGCCATTAGTGATAAAATTTTGGGGGACTCAACTGGCAGAAGTAATTGTAAAGGATGATATATGGTAAGGAGGTGGATTTAGACATGTAAATGGGAAAAAAACAACAGCAGCTTCCAATCACAAGTAGAACAGTCTGCCTCAGGAGACAGTGGATTCTCCCTCACTAGAATTCTTCATTCAAACACTGGTTAATCACTTATCAGATATATTGTGTGGGACTTTTTCTTTTTTCTGTGGATGGGTTGGCTGAGATAGCCTTCAACTTCCTCACCTCTGTGGACTTTGTCATTGCAGTACGCACCAGAAATGAGATTTGAATGTCAGTTTTGGCACCACTTCTCACCACACTGCCTTCCATGATAGCATTAATTGTGTCTTCTAGTGTGAGTTAATGTTTTATGAGCAGGTATCTTATCTCCCCAACTATACTGTAAACTCCTTAGGAGCCAGTATAGTTTGCATTATTTCTTCGTTTCCATAAATTCATTCAATCAGCAAATACACACTGTTCCAAAGTATTAGTATAAGGGCAGCTAGGTGGTGCAGTGGATAGAGCACTGTCCCTGGATTCAGGAGTACCTGAGGTACTATGTAAATCCAGCCTCATACACTTAACACTTACTAGCTGTGTGACCCTGGGCAAGTCACCTAACCCCAATTGCTCCACAGGAAAACAACAACAACAACAACAACAACAACAAAAACCCAAAGTATTAGTACAGTTTTAAACTATTCAAGTTTAATACTGTGCATGAAGTTTATTATGTACATGGCACTCAGCTAGATGCTATGGGAAGAAGGCAGGTTAAAAAAGCTCCTTTAGAGCTTATGACATGATAGAAATAAGACAAATGCACAAATAACCAGAACATATATGCATCTGTGTATGTATAGATACACATATACGCACATATACATATACATACATATACATATAAATACACACACTCATATGATACATAATACCATACTATGAGAGGGAGCATATGGAAGTGAATAGAAACCTTGCCTTGGAGTCAGGAATACCTAGATTCAAATTCTGCCTTTGACTATGTGACCCTGAACAAGTCACAACTTATTAATGTTCCAGACAAGTTTCTTGACTAGGTTTTGGAGCAGGCACTGTTACATTGCTAGATGAAGTTTTCTTACGTTGCTTTTGGTCATGACGCCATATGGGGTCAAGACTTTGAATGTGGGCTTTGCAAACAATTTGGCAGTAAATGTTTGATTTGTATACCTATTTTGTATAACTATATACCTGGAATCATATAAAGATTTCCTGAGCAAAAAGGGATCATGAGTGGGAAAAGTTTATGAAGGCCTTTTCTAGAGCAAACATAATAAATTAGTGTAGGTGATATATCATATCTATAAATATTATTCATTCCCCAAGCTCATTTGATGGTCTACAAGTTTGGCACTGTTTTATAGCAGTTGAAACCTTAATATATAATGATATTCTCTCTTTTCCCTTCCTTTCAATCTCTACCAACATGTAAATATTTTGAAAGATAATGTTGCCCTCAGTGTCATTACATGACTTTATTGTATTCATATGTTCCTGTTAGCACATGTGGGACATTTGGAGACAGCATATTATATTACATATTATTACTATATTACATATTACAAAATCTCTCCACAAAATATCATCTTCAACATTGGTCAATTGATGGTTTTTTTTTCCTTTTCTCACTACAGTAAAACAATAACATTGAGGATCCTAAGAACTATATCTTAAAATGGCATTTCAGACCAATTGAAATTGTTGAATATAGCAGTTAAGAGAAGAGGAAGTAAATATAAATAGGAGAAGAAATATCTTTGTGACCACCAGTACTGCATTGTTATTGGTGTTAACATGAATGTATGGATCACCTGGATTAATGGAGCTGCTCTATTATCCAAGTGGATTCTATGAGACCCTGGATTAATAGGAGGAAAATGCCTTTTGAGGAAGATTTCGAACTGAAGCCCTATTCACTTTCCCCAAGAGAATAAATACATTTAAATGCCCCTTTGAATTCCCATTCACTATCTTCCATCCCCCAAAGAAAGTAAATAGCTCTTATGTTCTCCTGATCAACTATCTAGACATCCTTGTCTTTGATAAGACCCTTCCTGTTTGTAATCTGACCCAGGTATTGGCTTTAAATTGAGCTGTTAAACTAGATTTACATTTATACTATTTGCTTTGAGTTGATTTGTATCATGCTAATGAAGTTACCCAGTAACTAGAGAGGGAAGAAAACCTCATTCATATACCCTCAGAAAGAGGGAGTCCTCCAGCCCCTTTGGACAGGGTCTCCCCATGATCATGTTATTTCTTCTCAGGATAAAATAAATTGGTATTATATTTTTGCTGTCTGTCTCTGATCTGGTTTATCCTGTAGGAGACATTATGTTCTCTGATCTGTTTTGTTCATAGGAGGTCAACAGGTATGAAAACAAATTGTAGGAGATATTATAAAATTGATTTTTCTCATCAGTTTATTTTTTTATAGGAGACAGGCAAATAAAAACTATATTTAATTTTTGACATTGGTCTGCAAAAATTTGCACCCTTTTTAGTGGCAATAAAACCGAGATCAGCTTCCATAGCCTAAAAAAAAATGCAGTTTTAATGCTGAGAATGACATTTTGGTTCTTAGTATACTTTTTCATTCTATTTTTAGGGTCCTCGTTCTAAATGTCTTGTAAGTAAGAAATGAGAGTCCAAGTTTATAATCTATGAAAAAAATTTATGCCAACATATTATGAATACTTTCTAGAAGAAGAAAGCTTTGGAGATGTTAAATATGTTGAGCACAGAATGACATCACAAAAAAGTAACATTTTTAGCAGATAGGAAATGATGGTTACCAAGGGGGAATAATCTCTGAATCAACTATCTACATATAATCAGACTAGTAACTTGTTAGAAAAAAAGAAAAAAATTAATCGTAATTAAAAGCAAGATTATAAGAGAAGGTGAAAAGGAACAAGCACTTACAAAGCACCTACCATGCACTGTGTAAGCACTTTACAAATATTATCTCACTTGATCCTCACAACAACTCTGTGAGGTAGCTATTCTTATTATCCCCATTTTACAGTTGAGGAAAACGGGGCACACAGAGGCTAAGTGACTGTGACTTGCCCATGATCATATTGTCATTCATCCTTTATTTTCAAAGGGGACTTAATGAAATCACAGGGTGATGTCTTGACTTGTACATGAATTGGATTTCAGTAAGGCAAAGTTTCACAAAGTCATCAGCTTTCCTGAGTCACGTCTGGTGGCAGGACAAAAGTCAATATGATAGTTGATATCTCAGGATGCAATAGGTAACTTTTGTGTCTTTGAGGTCTGACCAAGCTCTAAGAGTTCCATAGATCCTGCTTCAGCTGACTTCATGGTCATTGGAACAAACTGTTCTCATCCACCCATTCCATTAGGAGAAGTCTTCCCATGCTTGGAATAGATATCCTTCTAACTCGCCAATGGGTTTGTGATACGTTGATTACCCTCAACCTGGTTTAGCCCACCTGCCAACATAGTTTTTGCACGGTATAGCCACTTCCTATTCTATAGCTTCTTGGAGACAACAGGTGAGAGTTGGGTGATAGGTGGAGACAAAAAGTGGATTAGCAGCCCTGAAAAGGGCTTGGCAAGCCCTCACACCTCCATAAACTTCATACACCCCATGCACAGTCATATAGTTAGTAAGTGTCTGAGAAAGACTTCAGGCCCCAGCATTCTATTGTACCACCTGCAGAAGATATGGAGTATGAGGTAGAGAATTCCAACATCACTTTTAAAAAACAAACTAGTGATGCCTAAAATGTTGGGGGAAATAACAGACACTGACACTATGACGTGATCTAAAGATGTTTAACACAAAACAATCACCTCAATGAAGAGGCTAAAAGAGCTTAGAAACTGACTCATACAGTAAGCACTTAAATCTCCCTAATTTAAAAGGTATAGTCAGCAAAGGTGACATTGGTTTAGAATAAAAATAGTCATTTGGAAAATATTACAAATAGAATGGTAGAAGATTATGAGCAATATTGGTCTAATAATATAGCCAGATACAATGGGGGGGGGGGAATTCATGTTTATAGAACAGTTAGCAAGAGAACTAAATAAGGCAGACCAATCTAAGGCTAGAAATTGAACAGCAAAGAGACCAAATGGAGAAAAACAAGTGTAAAGCTTTATAGAACAAACTATTTTCATCTTAAATGACAGCCACCACATTTAGACTCTTAACATCAAAGCCCCTGTGGTGCTACATGAGGAAGCAGAAAAATTACTAAAGAAAATAAGAAAGGGAAAAAAGCAGCTAGAGGAGAATAAAAGAACACATTGAGGAGATCTATACTGGAAATTCTGTTATTGTGATGCTAATAGATATATTATCAAGACAAATAACAGAGGAGAGGATACCAAAGACTTGGGGAGGAGGGATTTGCTGTCTTAATTATTATCACCAAAAATGTCTGAAAAAAATCGAGAAATAATGATCCTCATCTATACAGTTATAATTACAGTAAAAGGTGTGTATACACAAACATACATACATATACACATATGTGAATACATATACATGCATCTACATCCTGTAATAATTGGAATGATGCCACCTGCTGGAGACTTACTGTAGAAAAGCTCCACCATGAGGTGAAGGCCCTGAGGGCAAGCCATGTGGTCAAGGTCCATAACATCAGGAAGTAACATTTCCTCATGGGTACTGTCTATCAAAGCTACCAGCCAATCAACTTGAGGAGCCTCCCATTTCTGGGAGGGGGACATGAAGCAGGAAGTGGACGCTGCTGGAGGGGTGCTGTCTCTTTTGCTTCCTGACCTCGCCATGGTGGGTCAGATGATAGGGTCTCTTAGAAATAGTTAGATTTTTACCTTTCTCTCTGATCCTAATTCTCTTTAATAAATACTTAAACATTTAAATACTCTTGCTAAAGCTTATAATTTATTGGCGACCACTCATTAGATTTTAGATAGTTTAGCTAGAATTTTAGCCCCTTACAATCCACAAAATACATCCATACAAACACATATATACATAATACATCCTTTTCTACATTTTATATATGGATGTGTATGTGTGTGTGTGTGTGTATGTGTGAATGTGTATGTATGTATGTATGTATATATACATATACATGTGTGTGTGTATATATATTATATATATATATACATATACATATATATATATATATAAAATTCCAACAAATTGAAAGTATCCTTGATGAAAGTATGATAAAGGTGGTACAGGTCAGGCTTTCACAAGCAGTATTCATCAGCTAACCACATATTTTCAATGTTAGTTAGTATGTATGAGTAACAGAGATTAACTTGGCTCCCTCTACCTGAAGGTAGGGTATATTGCATTTTCAGGGTTCTCCAGTAACTTTAAGGGGATTCACAAGTTTCTAGCCTCTCTGCCATTGGCCTCCACCAATTGTAATCTTAAAATTCTAGAATAGGGTCCTTTGCATCCCACTTTAATTTAACCATTTACTTGTCATATTAGTTTTTACTAAGAAATAATACCTTCAAATATATAACAACAAATTTACAAACATATTCCCCAAACTGTGAAGCATAATCCTCTCTCCCTCTTACCACTTTATACTCTAAGGAGAAGGGAATTAGACTGACAGCTTACCTTACTTCCCAATGTCCAAGTCCAAAACCCCCATGGTCTCAGGTCCCAGGCACCCTGGCTTCTCAGATCTTCCCTGCCAGGTTGGCTAGCTGCAACATCCAACCTGGAATCCTGGCTCCAAGTTTCTCTGATTCAGTGGGGATTTCTCCATTTCCTGTGTAAAACTGAGAAGAACAAATGATACAGAATAAGACAAACACCCCAAATTCATTTCTTGAGGCCACATTGTATAGCACAGGGAGAGATTACGCTTCCCTCACCACTAGTTCAGTTCATAGCACCCTATATATAAAATATATATAAAACCCTTGCTAAACTTTGTAGTTTCTACTCTCACATTATCTTTTGTATAAATTCCCTTCCCAACATACTTTAAAGCTTAGTCCGCATTATCAAAATGTTCTTCAGGACTTCAATTCAATCTAGATAATCAACAAACAGAATAAATCAAGCCCCCATTTACAGCATTTTCCAGTTCCTGAGATGTAAATACACATGGTCAAAGTTTCCTAATGAGCTCTCTCAAGCCCATGTGCTGCCTCCAGCACACACACCCCTGCTTATGGATCTTATTTGGGAAGCTCTACTCCCTAAGACTCAATACAAACTGCACATCTGTAAATAATATCATCTGTAAATAATATCATCTAGATGTTCTATTCACCTTTCTGGAGAGCTGGTTGTTAAGCATTTACCAGAATACTCCTAGAATCAATCAATCAAAAACATTTATTAAATGCTTATCATGTGGTAGGAACTACTCTGTGTGTTGGGGACACAAAGAAACATAACAATTCCTCTCCCCCAAGAGCTGACATTCTTATGGCGGAGACAATACATAAATACTTGGACACATATAATGTTTTGATCACAGATGCCTATTGGCAGTCTGCTGAAATTTATGGATCTCTGCTCAAAATAATGTTTTAAAATACATAAAATGAAATGCAAAAGATTACAAAGATTATAAAATAGAAAGGATTACAAAGGAAATACTAGCATTCAGTTTGTGGACAGGAAGACTAAGAATGTTCAACCTAGATTCCGGTCTAATAACTAGAGTAATTTCAAAGTAATGATAAGTTTAAATAAATAATTTTGAAATATCTGTAGCAACTTTCACATGTCATGAAAAGATCTATGATTTCTATTGATGATAAAGCCATAAGTTCTGCAAATATTATTCTGATTTGTTGCATACATTCCTAATCTAAGGAAATTATAAATTTCAGCTAGAGGTATATGGAAATAAAGATATAAAATTTTATTTCTCATCTAAGACACATACATGATGTATGTAGAGTAGGTGGGGTGTAATCTCAGAGGGAAAGAAGTTAATAACTGGGGAATTGGGAAAGACCTTCTCTATAAGATGAGATTTAAGCTGAGGAAGCCAGGAAGACTAAGAGGCACAGGTGAAAAGGAAAAGTATTTCAGCCATGAGGGGCAGTCAGTACAATGGCATGGAGCTGAGAAGTAGAGCACTATTTCCAAGGAATAACAAAGTAAGACAGTGCAGCTGGATCATAGAGTGTGGATAAAAGTGTATAGCATAAATTGAAGAATTCCTGGAATAGCTGAGTGATATAACTGGACCTCTACCTTGGGAAAATTACTTTGGGAATTTAATGGATTTTGGACTAGAATGGGGAGAGAATTGAGACAAGGAAAGCAATGGTACTAGTACAGGCAAGAAATCTTGAGGTCTTGAATTGTGGTAATTGGCTATGTGAACAGGGAAGGGAATTTATACAAAAGATAATGTGAGAGTAGAAACTACAAAGTTTAGCAAGGGTTTTATATATAGGGTGAGTGTTCATGAAGAGTCAAGGATAACATCAAGGTTGCAAACATGGATGATTATTGTGAACCATGGTTTGTGTGCAGCAGGGAAAGAGTCAGGAAAGAGTTATAGATTGATGATTAAAGAGAGAAGCAGGACAATCTCCTGGAAAATGTGGCATGGAATTGGATCAAGGTCAGTCTTCACAATATAGTACATGATAGTATAAAGTTGAATTGTTTCACCAAGGAGTCGAGACAGTCAAAGAAGGAAAGTATAGCCTGTGGAGGGAAGAATACCTGGAAAAGAATTGAATGATAGATGTAATGTAGGTCAAGGTAAGGAGGAAGAAGATTAGGGGTCATAAGGTATAAGGAAACATAGATTAATAAAAGAATAATCAGATAAAGGAGTTTGGGAATTCATGGATGTCAAAATACAACACTTTTGAAATGGAAAAATCAAAGGTATGACCTTCTACATTACAAACTAAAATAAGTAAAAGAGGGATAGGGATTTAAAGAAAGATAATGACAGCCCCTTCCCTTAAGGAACATAAATTCTAGTGGAGGAGAAAATGCATAAATAACTATGTACATACATATATACATATGAGTTGAATAGAGGGAGGTAATCTGAGAGAAGGGGCTAGTAGCAAGCAAAGTCAGGAAATGCCTCCTACAGAAGATGGGCCTTGAGCTGAGACTTAAAGGAAGCCAGGAACGCCCAAAGGCAATGGGGGATCTTCAAGAACTTACAAGTAGACCAATGTAGCAAAATCATTGAGTCTGTGGAATAGAATAAAGTGTACAAGACTCCTGAGGGACATGTAGTTCTAGATGTTCAAGAGGCAGCTCATGATGTGCAGCTCAGGGAAAAAGACTCTGTCTGATAATACAGATCTTAAAATAAAAAACACAGAGATGATAATTGAACCAATGGAAGCTGATGAGATGACAAAGCAAGATAATATAGAGTGAAAAAGGTAAAAGGGTCCAAGAGAGAGTCTTTGGACATACCTACTGATACCTTCTTTGCTTGCATGTGACCTAGTGGTGAAGGTGGCCCTTTCTGAAGCTCTCATGGGAAACTGGTAGCCATGTAGAATGATATGAATCTTGTCCCACTGCTGGAGGCCTGACAAAGGATGTGGCCATGGCTACGTGTTCAAGACTGAGTAAAATAATGAACCTTAATGAGCAAGGAAGTTTTATGGTTAGATATTTAGCTGGGAAATATCACTTTTTAAACTATGTATAAGATGAGTAGTAAAAGGGAGAGATTTGAGAAACCAGTTAGGAGGTATTTGGGACAAACTGCCTCAATTTATCCAAATAACTTGAGGAGACCACCAAGTCAAGCGGAGACAGATTTATTACATCCTCATGAGGATGGGCAAAACCCAATTACACATTGAAGTCTTGCAAAGATATGCCCAATCCTCTAGGTTTTTATAGTAATCTTGAAAAGGACTGTCCCTACATATACCTAGGGTGGATGAGCTCACAATCTAACATCCAGTCCTGTCTCACCCAAGATGCGTACCCAGCTCATGATCCATGTATGGAGACGTGTCCAAGAACAAAGGGGAGAAGGGGAAGGGGTACAAGTCTGAGGAATGTCAAAGAAAGAGGGAGGCAGAAATCACTCCCTTATCTGACTGCAATTTATCATGACAGGGACTGGGGTTCTGACATGTGAGAGGGGAGTTTTTTATTACAGGCCATAAACTAAGGTGTAGCTGGCATGTGGGAACTCAGCAGAAGCAAAGTAAATAGTGCTAATTGGTAGAACTGTGACAAATAATAAAACTTTCTGGGGGACTGGATATCTCCCAGACCCTATCCCCAGAGTTTACAGAACTGTCCCAAGTCCATTATCTCAACCACAAAACTTAAAGGAGACAGTGAGAATTTGACAAGCAATTAACTTTTAGGCAAAGCAAGAGGCTAGCTATTGGGGGGGGGGGGCTTGGTATCTTTCATACTCCATCCTCAGAGTTTAATCTGACTCAAATCCATAACTGTCCCACACAGAGGCTATTGCAATAGTCTAGACAAGAGGTAATAATGTCCTAAACAGTCATACATCCCTCTGATGTCATTGTCAGTGTTGGTTTTCTTGTACAATTCTTTATTGGTAATGAATTGCAACCTGAGCAAGCCCATAATGCACTTTTATAGTACCCTTTGAGTGACTTGCAGTTTTAATTTTATTTTTAGAAAATATGGCCTTTCATGTTTCATAACCATATGTCATCATCAGAAAAATACTAATGTTAAAAGCTAGGTCTGTATTTCAGGAAGGAATGGGATATAAGCAGACCTACATAATTTCTCAAGGATAATTCCTCTTCTCTCCTCCTCCCATTCAAGACTGGGATTTATATGTTCTAGTAAAGTGCTTGCCACTCGTAAGCACTTGTGGACTTGGTGATTTATTGTCCACCTTCAGTACTTGTAAAAATTAGTTGTACAAACAGACCAACTGTGTGGTTTGTCTATCAATTGTATATCCCACTCTGGACAAAAAGGGGTGTTTCATTTACTTATTTAGAGGCTGGTAGGTATCAAAGTGGATATAGACAACAAGACCTGAATTCAAAACCAGTGTCAGTTACTTATGAGCTGTATTATCCAGGACAAGTTACTTTACCACTGTCTGCCTCATTTTCGTCATCTGTAAGATGAGAAAAATAGTAATACTTAACTCAGAAGATTGTTGTAAAGACAAAAAGAGAAAATATTTGTAAAGTACTTTGTAAACCTTAAAGCACTAAGTAAATGCTAGTTTTTTGTTTGTTTGTTTTCTGTATGCATACTTAAGATAAGCTCTAGCTTTTGCCACTTTCCTCCTGACTTTCAGTATAGATCCTCCCCTAGGGTCTTCTTCAATTTGATCCAGATAGCCAGGCCAGGCCAATACAAAACCACCTACCTCCCTGTGTCTGTGGCCTCCAGAGCCTTTTCCATGGCTAGGCTTCCCCAGGAAAAAAACACTTCCAAGTCCTTTCCCCAAGGCTTTATCTAGTGCAGACCTCTACCACTTCCTCATACATAACCTGTATCCTTGCCTAATATAAGTTGGACTTTCTGAGACTATATAGGGCCCAGCATCCCTACATGTAATAAATTTGTACCTCAAAGAAGGACTTTGAAGAGCCCAATCAAATCTTTCCTTTAGGAAATCTCACTCTCTAACCACTGAAATTTTGCCTGGTATGACTTCTTAATAGTTAGTATGCTCTCATACCCTTATACACCCCCACCCTAGTGATTCTGAACTTCACCTGCAGTCTTTAAATGTCTACTTTTTTTTTATGACAAGCTAACTCAATGCAAACCCTAGATTTGCTTATTTCTTCCATAGAACTCTCTGAAAAGTCTTAAGCTTTCTTTCATCTTAAACCTTTTCCTTTATTACTCTTTCAATATTTTGGTTCTCATTGATACCTGGTTTTCCTAATGACGTTGTTTCCCTCATAGAACCAACTCATTGCTTATAGTGGGGAACTTGGATTATCCTTTGCTTCCCACTGCCATTTCCAGTCCATTTTTCTATTTCTATCACTCAGCAAACTTTGGCCCTTTTAGGTTCACAACATCTAAAATTATCACCCAGTACAGATGCTGTAGCCGTTATCTATTTATGTCTAGGCCATTCTTTCCTCAGTGAGTTCAATGACTGTCTCATATTCTCTTTGCAGTCCAACTCTTGTCCTCATATTAGAGAATTTCAATAACATATCAGTTACTGCCAGGTTCTCTAACTTCCCAGTTCCTAAAATAGTCTTTATATATTGCAATTCACACTATCAAAGAAGTATAAAAATCATTGAAATCATAGATCTATTACAGCATTGAAATATTGTAATCCCCAAATATTCACATCACCCCAAAGGAGAAAACACCAATTTGTACAAAAAGATTTATAGCAGTTCTTTTTGTGGTGACTAAGAATAAAAAGATCAAAGGAATGTTCACTAATTGGGGAATGGGTAAACAAGTTATAGTATACAATTGTGGTGGAATATTATTGTACTATATGATTTCAGAAAGACCTGGAAAGACTTACATGAACTGATGTATAGTGAAGTGGGCAGAACCAAGTTCTGCATAGTGACAGTAATATTGTTTGATGAAGAACTGTGCATGACTTCACTATTTGCAGCAATACAATAATCCAAGATAATCCCAAAGGACTTTTAAAGAAACATGCTATGCACCTCCAAAGAAAGAACTGATATTGATTAAACACAGACTAAAGCATGCAATTTTTTTTCTTTCTTTCTTTCATTTTTTTTCTTTTATTCAAGTTTTCTTTTGCAAAATGACTGATATGGTAATGTTTTCCATAATTGCACATGTATAACCTATACCTGATAGTTTAGCACCTCATAGAGGGGGGAGGGAAAGGAGGAAGGAGGAGGGAGAGAGGGAAGGATAGAATTTGGAACTTGAAACTTTAAATAAAAAAGTTTATATAAAAAAAAGAAATATTATCCTTTTAATTTATTCTTAGCACGACTTTTTTCATGCTAGGGCTGTGAGCCAATATTTATTTGCACAGGTTAAAAACAAAGAAATGTTTAATTTTTTTAATATAAAGTTTGAAAGTGATGAACGGAAACCTTCTACACTGGGAATTAACATGTAGAACATTAGACCTAGAAAGTGACTGGAGATCTTAATTCATTCTCCCTCATTTTATAAGAGAAGGAATGTGCCCAGGAAAGGTCAAGATCATATAATCCAGTATTGGGAGAGCTAAGAAAATTACTCAAGTTGCCCCAATATATTAGGTCACTGTTCTATTTTTTTTAATTATACAACAGCTGCTTCTCAAATCAGTGATGTAAGGAGAGTTTTCACACATATTTTCCTTTTTTCTAACCATGATTACTACATTTAGTAACTAAAAATATTCTTAAGGTTTATTTTCTAAGATGCTGTTTGTTGATTGCCTTCTTCCCTCAGGATCCCAAAATACCAACATCTTTCCTTTTATGATATGCATTAAAGTGCTACAAAGTATATCTAAAATGTCTAAGAAGCTATTTTTTCCCATCAGCATTTTCTCTGGCCAAATACCAAGGGAATAATAATTTTATAAAAGAAATAGATATCCAATGAGAGAAAAAGTAAATTAAGCAGAGCACTAATGTTGCCATATTCCTTTGGGTTAAGTAATATTGCTTGATGTTCCTTGGCTAAAGAGCTTTTAGAATATCAGAAATATGGTTTATTTCCTAGCTATATTCAATTGTTGCAATTCATTCAGTAACCTAATCCCAAATCACTGTCTTGTACATGTCCTTGTTGAAGAATTCAATTGTGTGCTAAATTATGCAGAAAACATACCTCCCACAATACCTTATCAACCTAAAAAACCTGAGCATCTCTTGTTATCTAAATACTTGTCCAATGAATGAGTCATTAGGACCAGTCTTAACATTATGCTTCATGGATAGAACATCAGTATAACACTAATTGCAAAGCCTGGTTCTGCTCTTCATTGAAACATCCTTCCTTGATGTTGAGTCCTTGTTTCTTTTTTCATGAGTCCCCTGCCCACTCATGAAATAAAATTATTATGTTTCTGTGTATGCTGATATATATGGTATGTATATGTTATATATAATGTGTTATACGTGTGTGTGTGTATATATATATATATATATATATATATATGTGATCCATATCGATATGGATCACATGTTGGGGGATCATGTGATATGAATGGGGGCAGCTAGATGGTGTAGTAGATAAAGCACTCGCCCTGAAATCATGAGGATTTGAACTTTCACCTGAGACACTTATTAGCTGTGTGACCCTAGGCAAAGCACTTAACCCCAATTGCCATAAACATCCAGGGTCATCTCCAGTCATCCTGATGTATACTTTGCCACTGGACCCAGATGGCTCTGGAGGAGAGTGAGCTTGGTGAACTTGCACAGCCATCCCTCACTTAAATCCAATTCATTGTAAGCCATGACATCTGGAATGGTCCTCTTCAATAATGAAGGACAAAGAACATTATAGATATAGATATATAATATATGGATCACAAGAAACTATTATATTTTCCTGAAATATCCTTTATGATTGTAACGAGTGGAATGATGCCACCTGCTGGAGACTTACTGTAGGAAAGCTCCAACATGAAGAGAGGGCCTCTGAGGGCAGGACCATGCGTCTTTTCTTTGGCATCAGGAAGTGACGTTTGCTTGTGGGAGGAAGAAGGGGGAGGCTGGCGCTCTGGCTCACTCTCTTTCTGGAGGTCTGTGGTGGAGAAGGCAGCTAGAAATGCACTCTCCCTTTAATAGATAGATGAATGTAGGTCTTTCTCTTTCTCTTCACCTAATTCTTATTCTCCTTTATAAATGCTTAAAAGTCTAACTCTTGCTAAAGCTTATAATTTATTGGCGACCACTCATTGAATATTTTAGACAGTATAGCTAGAATTTTAGCCCTTACATGATCATCTTATAGATGTACAGATAACTCATTCTGCAACTCTCATTCACAGATGATACCTTGACTCCATCCATCCCCTAAAAGTTTCTGAATTTTATGTCCACTATGAAGTAGTAATTTTTAGTGTTGTCATTCTAACCCTACATGTGTTAGCCTCTTTGGCTTCTCATCCACTTCTCTGAATACTTAAGTCCTGAGACCCAAGGCTTAATTTATTTTGATTTTGTACTATTTTACTGCCCATGATCAAGCCATCACACATCCTCTGCACCATCTGCTATGGCACATCCTCTCTATAGCTGTTTCCATCTAGGAGGGAATGTATCCAAATGAGAATTCTTTGTTTCCTTGAAAAATTTATTATCCTGGTTTACAGAAGGTGGCCCAGGAGTTAGTGTTCATTTGATGGAGATACTATGATCACATTTTAAGTTAGTTGCTAGTGTCCAGTGGCATCTGTTTGAAAATGGAAAATCAGCTGGCATAATGGTGTTTGTTCCACATATTTTAAAAATTTCCAAAAAGAAGTCTTTGAAATGCTGAAGAAATTTCATTATTTTCCCCTTTGGAAACAATGATATATAGGAATCAGTTCTAGTTCTTAGGAATATTTTAAATTACATATATACAATGGTAAGGGTCAAGCAAACATTATCAGATTTTATGGGGCAAAAAAAGTATTTGTTAAGTTTATTAGGTATGACATTGCTACTGTAAGTCAATAAGCATGTATTAAGCACCTACTAGGGGAGAGGCACAGTGATAGAACACCATGGTGAGAGTCCTCCTGGAATGAGGAAGATCTGAGTCCAAATTTGGCTTCAGACTCACTAGCTGTGTGTCCCTCAGCAAGTAACTTTACCTTGTTTGCCTTAGTTTCCTCATCTGTAAAATGAGCTGGAGAAGGAAATTGCAAACCACTCCAGTATCTTTGCCAAGGAAACTCAGGAAAACCCTTTCCCCACGTTGGGGAGAGTTGGACATTTCTGAAATGATTCAATAAAAACAACATGGAGAGTCATTGTATGAAGTGCTGATTTACTATAGCATAAGCTTAGAACTATTCATTAAATCTTTGTTCAATCTGACAAAACATTTGATCATCCAGTCTCTAAGTTTACTACACCACCATGAATGGATGCCTGTATGTCTAGATAAAGCACCTATGTTCTCTTTCTTTTCCAGATTGTCTATCATCTACTGTAAACCACAAGGGTGTTTTCCTCCCACCCAACTGAGGATTTATTTGCATGTGATTTTCATAACTGGGTAACATCATGGTAAATATGGAAAAAGAAGAAATCCATCCATTTTAAATGGGAATATTAAAGTTCATATTTAACTAATTAGAGTTGCTGGTAAGTATCACTGATTCTACCATAATATTTCTGGCCCTAGAGCCCATGAATGGGCATCTGAATCTTTATGACATCCCAAGTGATACTGTCTTAAAGTATAACCTTCGGGAGACAGATATGTTAAACTCAGTTTGTGTGGTGCCTAACATCACATTCAATCAGACAATAAGCATTTATTACGGATATATTTTGTACTTAACATATAACCAACCAATAAATAAGCATTGATTAAGCACCTGTTATGTAACAGGTACTGATTTAAGTACTGGCATTCACAAAAAAGATACATGAAAAATGCTTTGAGTGACTGGTATTGCTGATGTTGATGGCAACAATGTAGAAATAATAGGAAAGGGTACTTATATGCCTATTAACTTTTGTGAGCAGAAACATAGTGACTACTGTTCCTTAAATAGGACTAAATACATATGGACTGCCTTTAGTACAGAAAAGTTAAATAGTTTAGATGGAGTCACAGACCTAGACAATCAGAAGGTGGTTTTGAACACAGATCTTCTAGAGTTAATGCTTAATTCTCTATCCATTAAACCACCCTGCCTCTCAAATGTTCATATAGCATGAAAATCAGAATGAGATCTTAGCTTTAACCCTTTCTTTCTTTCTTTCTTTCTTTCTTTCTTTCTTTCTTTCTTTCTTTCTTTCTTTCTTTCTTTCTTTCTTTTTTTGCAGGGCAATGGGGGTTAAGTGACTAGCCCAGGGTCACACAGCTAGTAAGTGTCAAGTGTCTGAGGTCAAATTTGAACTCAGGTCCTCCCAAATCGAAGGCCGGTGCTTTATCCACTGCACCACCTAGCTGCCTCTTAGACTTAACTCTTAGCATTCTTGTGAAGAAAGTGCTTTATAACCTGGAAATGCTTTGTAAAGGTATATTATTCATTTTGAATTTACAAGGGCAATGGCCTCGTTGATTCACAAAAGAAAGGTGCTTTTGAGACCTGAGAAAACAGAAAGATAGAAAGACTGGTATATTTCCTCTTTGGAGAAAATTTTCTCATTCAATTCAATAAGCATTTATTAAGCTCCTTTTGTGTGCTACTATACTAAGCTCTGGGGATACAAAAATAGGCAAAAGATCATCCAGGCATTCTAGGAGCTTACAGTATAATGGGGGCGGGGGGGGGGGAGAGAACATTTAAGCAAAGCAAGCCATATAAAAGATAAATAGGAAGTAATTATGAGTGAAAGACCTGGAATTAAGAGGGGTTAAAGAAGGCTTCCTGTAGAAGGTAGCATTTAAATTGGGACTTAAAGGAAGGCAGGGAGTTCAGTAGTCAGAGAAGAGGAGGGAAAGCATTCTAGGCATGACAGATAGAGAAAATGCCCAGAACCAAGATATGGATTTTCTTGTTCTCAGAACAGCCAGGCCTGTGTCACTGGATTGAAGAATATATGATGGGGACTAAGGTGCAAGAAGACTAGAAAGTCAGGAAGGGACTAGGTTATGAAGGTTTTTGAATGACTCAGGGAGCATTGTGTATTTTGCTCCTGGAGGCAACAGGAAATCACTGAAGTTTATTGAGTTTAGTGAGTAAAGATGCATTTTAATCACTTTAGTACCTGAATGGAGAATGGATTGGAATGTGGAGAGACTGGTGGCAGGCAGATCCACTGGTGGGCCATTGTAATAATCAAGACTTGAGGGGATGATGAGGGCCTTCACCATGGTGATAACAGTATCAGAGGAGAGAAAGGAGTATGTGGGAGAGATATTGCAAAGGTCAAAGTGATAGGCAGCTCCGATATAGGGGAGAACAAAAGTGAGGAATCCAAGATGACTAGTAGGTTGTGAATCTGTAGAACTGGGTGGGTAGTGTTGCCCTCTACAGTGATAGGAAAGGTAGGAGTGGGAAAAGATTTATGGAGAAAGACAGCGTTCTGTTTTGGACATATTTAGTTTAAGATATACTTTTCCTATGTTTTTTCCTGGCTTTTCATTAGAATTGAGAAGTATTCTTGTATAGTAGATAACCATGCTGGAATGAGAATCCAGAAAATATGAGTCAAATCCTATCTCTGACATCAGTTACTGGACTTCCTAGTAAGTCACTGAACACCTCTAAGACTTAGTTTCCTTATTTATAAGAAGGGAATATTTAGATTCATTGCTTTCCATATCAGTGATCCTGTTGGAGTTGTTGTGCACTCTTTTCAGTTATGTCTACTTCTTTGTGACGCCATTTGGGGTTTTCTTGGCAAAAATTTTGGAATGGTTTGTCATTTCCTTCTTTGGCTCATTCTACAGATGAGGAAACTGAGGCAAACAGGATTAAGCACTTGCATTGGGTTACACAGCTAGCAAGTGTCCAATTTTAACTAGGGTCTTTCTGACTCTAGACCCAGCACCCTATCCACTGTGGCACCTAGATTAAAAAATCAATCAAACAAACAACAATGACAACAACAAAACAACCTCATAGAATGAGCTAGAAGGGCCTTTTAAAGTCACCTAGTTCAATGTCCTTATTGAATCTATGAAGAAACTCAGAAGATCCATATTTGAAAACTAACTATGGGTGCATAGGCAGTTAATGGCAGAGCAAATTAATGCAATTTTTCTGTATAGCAAAAGTGAATAAATGACAATGATCTCTTCGAATGTTTTTTCAGTCCTAAGTTAGGGCTAAATGGGAGAAAAATCAAGGTTTAAATCCTTTGAAAATGCATTAAACGCCTTTTACATTTTTCTGGAACCTGAAGAGGTGTTACCAGGAAGTAACAGTTGACAGCAATTAATACATTCACCAGGCTTTGGTTGCCATATTGCAATCTTGGCAGGAATTATCCAGCATACCTCAGGCCCTGAGTAGGAAGTGGCTACAATAGACTTCACTTATCTTGGTTGAACTAGAAATTGGATGTGTGGGAGAGGTCTACTCCTTCCTTCCTTCCTGATGCCTTGGTTATCACCCCCACTAAACTTCTCCAAAGGGATTATACATGGTATTTGGGGATTTTTGTCACTGTTGGGGGTATGCCAACAATGCCAAAATTGGGTGAGGGACTCATTAGAAAGTTATGTGGGTGGCTCTGTGTGTTTCTTAGAGTTATTTCACAGGAAACTGTGGGAATATTTAACAGGTATTTCTGAAAAATGAACACCAGTTGACAAAAATATCATGTGAGTGGCAGGAACTCCATTTACTTGAAGACAGAAAATTGAAATAGGAAACAAAAGCAGCACAAATGTAAACTAAAAGTTTTGTAAATATAAAATTGCACAATCTTTTCAAAGAAATATTTTTATGGAGAGTTTTTGCTACCAGTTCTTTCTAGTTCTTCTCATTAAGTGTTTTGGGATCTTTTCCCATTTTTTAAGAACATAGAGAGTTTCCACCTTCTTAGTTCCTCTTCTTAGGCTACTTATATGTCTGATTATTAGGCCCTAGACTCTCAAGCATGATAAGAACAGACACATCCAGCTGGAGTGACATTAGAATTACTTGCAATCAGATTTTCCTACCAAGAAGTTATTAACAACAGCAACCCTCTGTTCCTGGATCTCTCCTTATCTCCATACCTGTAATTCTCTAAGAATTTCCATAGTTAGAATGTCACATGCTTGCTATGATGGATTTTCCTTCTGTAATCTTGTATTTCTCTGACACTCAGCCAATACATAAGGACCCTCATCTTCTCATCATCAGCCTCTGTCATCTTACTGTGATTTTTAGCTCAGAGTTCCACCACAGACATTCCCATCTGCACTTCAAATGACTTGGCTATCTTTCTTCTCTCTGATCTCTCATTAATTGAACAAAATAGGGTTTTGCAACTCCTCTCACTTTTAGTTGGATTAATAAAATGTTGTCTCCTTTTTAATCAGTGTACATCTGAAAATGTTTCTGATACCCTCTGAGCTAGTTAAATGTGCAGTATGTACCCTTTTTGCATTGGATATCCTAATTAACTCGCCTATATGTTAAAAATAATAGATATTTTTTACCCTTTTCAGCGGGATGAATGGACAAATCTCCCCAGCCACTTCTTCCTGAACCATTTCTGTCAACTAATATATCCAATTATCAAAATTCTTTTATCAAGTCTTATTTGAGGTCTAGGACAATCTCAATTCCCTATGAATAGTATATCTATATTTGCAAGAATACTTTATGAATTTCAGGTTAATTTGGGAGGGCATCTCTTATTTCTCACTTGTTCCATCTCTATTCAAGAATGAAAGTAGGACAGAATGTACTGGCAGGTATAAAAAACTAAAGGCAATTTTACATTTACCTTCCCTTTGCTCATGGTGATTGATACTTTGACCTTCCCTCAGGCACTACTTAATCTGAAGCTTTATCTAATTTCTCTCCCGGAATAATCTAAAACAAAAGGGGAATATGCAGTGAACAGAGAACCTGAAAAGCTTGGATAACATGGCAGCAGGTAGGCTCATTGGGTGTTGTTTGGCCTCTTGGATCTTAGAATCCCAAAGGAATTTACGATTTCTCTGCATTTCAAATAATACAATTCTGTCTCTATCAGAGAATGGCCAAATTATGGTAAAACAATTACAATTTCAGTGAACAAAATGCCAGGTTCCCTCAGATGAAAATTTTATAATGTTACATGCTAAAGGAAATACCAAAAAGCTGGGAGTTAGGCCATACAACTAATTCTGTCCATACAGTAGTAGTGTACTCTTCCTGGACAACTCACTTCACTTGTTCAGGCTTCATTTTCATCTTTCAAGTGAAGTGGTGGGATTCCAAGCTGTCAGAGGGTTCTTCTCATTCTATAAATCTATAATGTTAATATTAAGGGAAATTATTGATTCTTCAATTATCTGTGATCTTTTCAAAGTAGTTCCTCCATCTTCTGATGTAGTGGGTAATTCCTCTGTAATTTGGCAGACAATATTCAATATATGCTATAGTAAAAAACATAATCAAGTTAACAAGTCTTTATTAAGCACTTACTATGTTCTGGGCAGCATGCTAAGCACTGCAGATATCAGTGGAAGCAAAAGAAAAGACATCCCCTGCCCTCAAAGAGTTTTCATTCTAATGATGAACACAATGTAAATAGGGGCTGATAAAGAGTGGGGGAAGGAAGTACCCACATAGAGGCATGAGGAAGAAGTAGGCAGAGGCAGAAACACAGCTGAGAGAGGAAGGGAAGGGTTGGCCCTTCATCAAAGTGGAGGTTGCAAGAGAAACTAAATAATGGGAGAAGGGGACAAAAAGAGTGGGTGGGATTCTTTATCAAGAGAAGGCAGCCAAAGAATCAGGCTGAAGTCTGAAAAGTTAGTCATCTTGTGGTTGTCATCTTGATGTTTTCTTTCCAAAGTTAGCTATAATAATCTTCAAATGACAGGCTCACATCTTAGAATTAGTATTTAGAATATTTAATTATAGTCTGACCTTTGGAAAATTGGTCATGCAATGTAGAAACCCTTTCTTAACCAGAATACTTCATTTGTCACAATCGTCCTATTGTTTAGAGGCAATGTTGCTTGGTGAATAGAATTTTGAACTTGGATTCAGTTGAGACCTGAATTCAAATTCTGCTAATGCTGGTTATTCCATAGGAATTCCTGCACTTAACATAGTGACCAGGACATACTAGGTGCTTAATAAATGTTGATTAATTGATGATTTAAAGGAACTTTAGAAATCATTTGGCTTTGTGAAAAAAAATAGTTATTAATAATAAATTTCTTGGGGGGACCCAGAGATCAGTTTCAAATCCTTTCTCCCCCCACTCCAGAAAGCCCAATTCTTGAGGAAGTTCAAATCTTGTCTGGGACAAGTCCAAGGGAACAAAAGAAATGGAGATCGATTCTTTTGTCTAGCTTCTTCAACCAATGGGATCAAATCACACCTAGATACTGGATTTAGCATTTACCCTTCAGGAAAGGTCTCTTCCCTCTTATGTTCATTTTAATTTGGACCACCCTCAAGTCATGTCAACCAATGGAATTGAATGATGCTAACCAATTAGCTTTGCCTATGTATAATGACGCACCTCTATCAAAAGAGGATAAAACCCTTGATCACATGAGGCTTCCTGTCTCTTGGTTCCCTTGACCCCCTCCCTTGCCTCAGAATGCTGTCTCTTGATGTGCAAACTCCCTCTTAAGACTATGTAGGTATGAAGGCCTGAGACTATGAGACATTAGGAAGACACAAGGTCAATACTTTAGTAACATTTCACTGAGATATATATTAATTAATAATAAATTCTGGGGGGCAGCCAATGTTCAGGGGCAGCTAGATGGCACAGTGGTTAAAGCACCAGCCCTGGATTCAGGAGTATCTGAGTTCAAATCCGGCTTCAGACACTTGACACTTACTAGTTGTGTGACCCTGGGCAAGTCACTTAACCCCCATTGCCTGCAAAAAATAAAAATAAAAAAAATAATGTTCACTTTGTGACAACATGTTTACCAACTATGTGACCCAGGCAAGTTCCTCAGTTTTCTGAATCTCAGGCTTTCTCAGTTTTAAAATGGGGATAATAACAATACCTACACTACCAATTACCAATGTTATGAGATTTCTACGAGACTGAAATGAGTAAATTATAAAATAATTTGAAAACTTTAAAGAATTAGATGAAAAGTTATTATGTGGAACTTAAATAGTTTACTTACTAAATGCAAAATGATCAGGATCCTGGTCATTTTGCCTAGATCAATATAAATATCAATAAACATGTATTATATAATTACTATGTGCCAGGCACTCTGATTAGTTCTGGAAATACAAAAAGACATCAAATACAGGACTTGCCCTGAGAGAGCTTTCAATCTAATGGGGGATTCAATATGCAAACAAATATATACAAAACAAACTAAATATAAGATAAATAGGAAATAATTAACAGAAGGAAGATATTAGAATTATGAGTGGAAGGCTTCCTCTAGGAGGTGAAATTTTTGTTGGGATTTAAAGGAAGTCAAGAAGGTCAGTAGGCAGAGATGAGAAGGAAGATAGGGGGACACCAGAAAAAATGCAAAATTGGGATATAGTGGACTTGATTCAGTTCAGACTCTGAGGCTGAGGTCTGGAAAGTACCCAACACCCCAGTCCCTGTTATTGCTAGACCACTTAGTCCATATTCCATCCTGTTACTAAAACACAACTCTGCCCTTTGTTCTTTTTGGTCAAACAGGGTGTTGTAGCAATCTCCCTGAGAAACAAATATTTTGTCTTACTGCACATGGTATACCCCAACCACTTCCTCCTTGCTGTCTCCTGTTAGTGAAACCCCACACTGGTACCACCCCTCTCTCTTCGGTGGTTTCACAACCACCTGCCCCCTCATCATACTGGTGGGGTGGTTTCACAACCACCAGTGGTTTCGCAACCACCTGCCCTTTCCCCCTCCCCTTCCCTAAGCTCTCAGACCTAGCTGAGCATGCCTCCATACCCTGATCATGAGCTCAGCAAGAGTGCCAGAATGGTACATGATTGGTATTAGATTGTGAGCCCACCTGGTGCATGAGGGGTCTGCCCCCTCAAATTTCTATAAAAACCCATCTCCTGAGCTCATCAGTTCCTTCCTTATTCCTTGCATGGGGTCGACCATTCTCATGAAAATGAAATTATCTGTCTCTGCTTGACTAGGTGGTCTCCTCAAATTATTTGGGTAAACTGAGGAAATTGTCCCATACAATGCCCAAAGCAGAGAGAGGGAATGTATTGTTCCTGAAACAGTTATGAGGCTAATATCACTAGAGTATGTGGCCAAGAATAAGGTGTAAAAGGACTATGAGATGAAGAAAATTCTAAGAGAGAGTTTCTCAGTAATTAATTATTAATTTATTAATTAGGCTATCTGGAAATCAATAAATTGATGGTAAGTGGTGTCTCTTGGTAACCAAAGAAACCAAGGGAGACCCTGAGATTCCTTAAATATCTTCTAAAAGGGAATTCCCCAGACAAGTGAAAATCAACCTTGATTGGTGGATATTTAATGAAGAGGTGAGATGAAAGTCTTCAGGTCCTCCTGTTGAGAATATGGCTTCATAATAAGACTCAGCAGCTGCCAGTAATATGGGCAGGGCAAACCATTTCCATCCAGACTACTCTGTCTGGGTTTCTCATTCATGAGCAGGGTCACGCTAAACTCAAATAGAGGGGATCAAGGACAGGGATTCCTTTTCCCAGGGTAGAGGTTCACCCAGATTAGATTCTGTTTAAACTCTAAACAAAAATTAAATCAACTAATTGGGTGGGGTCCCACCCAAAATTGACAGAACATATATCTTCTTCTTTTTTTTTTCTCTTTTTTTTAGTGAGGCAATTGGGGTTAAGTGACTTTCCCAGGGTCACACAGCTAGTAAGTGTTAAGTGTCTGAGGTCAGATTTGAACTCAGGTACTCCTGAATCCAGGGCCAGTGCTCTATCCACTGCACCACCTAGCTGCTCCTAGAGCACATATCTTAAGGACTAGGGATCAATTTCAACAATCAACCATGGCCTTCAAAGACTGATTGACCTTAACAGGAGTTGTCACTTTGCAGAAAATAGAAGGAAAAATGGTGGATCAAAGTTAATTATTAGCTTCTACACTAAAAGGTCATAGATCTTGTAAAATTATATTTTGAAGAACAAACCAGCTGGAGTTACATTCAAGAATAACTTATCCAGGGGGCAGCTAGGTGGCACAGTGGATAAGGCACCAGCTTTGGATTCAGGAAGACCTGAGTTCAAACCCAGCCTCAGACACTTACTAGCTGTGTGACCCTGGGCAAGTCACTTAACTCTCGTTGCCCCACAAAAAAAAAAAAAAAAGAAAGAAAAAAAAAGAAGAGCTTTTAACTTATCCATCAAAATTGGGCATAATCCTGAAGGAAAAAATAAATGGATATTTGATGAACTGAAAATAAATTTGGATATTTGTAACAAAAAGACAAGAACTCAATGGAAATTTTAATATAAAAGATCCAGTAGAAATATAAGGAAATCATTAAAGACTAATTATAAGGCACTGATAAAGTTTAAACTATTTACTTGTGATATGTGAAAATGCTATCAGTATTCTTAAAATTGTTATCATTACTAAAGTAGCTTGAAAGAAAGTTTGTGGCCAAATTGTGTATGATGGGTAATTAAAAAAAAATTAGATAGGAAAAGGTAAAAAGGAGCAATATCCAATCAGTCCAAACCAATCTGGGGCCTTTGGGCATTGGCAAAGCTCATTATCTTCTTACCTGCCCAAAGAGATATTAAACTACCTATAACTTTTGACCCAGCAATACCACTCCTTGGTCTATTTCCAAAGATAATTAGAGGAAAAGGAAAAATAAAAACTTAGATATTCTAGAATGTTTATAGCAGCTCTCTTTGTTGGGGCAAAGCACTGGAAATTGCAGGATGCCCATCAATTGTGGGGTGGGTGGGGTGACTTGAACAAGGGGTCTATGATTGCAATGAAATACTACTGTGCTATTAGAAATGATGAGCTTGACGATTTTAGAAAAAAAATGGAAAGACTTGCACAAACTGATAAAGAGCAAAATGAGTAGAACCAAGATAACATTGTATACAGTAACAGTAATATTGTTTTAAAAATAGCTTTGAGTGAACAAGTTATTTTGTCTATTATAAATACCCAAATTAACTGTAAAGGGAATATGAAGAAAGAAACTATCTGTATCCAGAGAAAGAACTGATAAACAGCAGAATGTATAGAATAATTTTTCATGTATATAGCTATTTATGTCTAATGGTAGCCATCTCTAGGGTGGGGGGAGGGGGAAAAAGAAAGAAGTTTACATGCTTTTATTGTATATTTGATAGAAATGGCACGTTGTACATAATAAATTTGCAGTTTCATGTACAACTGTCCTTTTTATTGTACTATGTCATGAAAATGCTTGTTTTATTCCACAAGTAAAAAATAAAATTAAAAAATTATTAATTTCTCTCAATTAGAAGTAGGTTTGGGGGTGGAGTATATTTAGGTTTTCCAGAGCCTTGAATGCCAAGAAGTCTATTCATATCCTTTGACCATTTGTCAATTGGGAAATGATTAATATTACAGATTTGACAAAATTCTTCATGCATCCTAGTTATGAAAAATTTTATAAAAATTCCCCCAAATTTTTGGCTTTCCTTCTAATTTTGGCTACATTGTATTTATTTGTACAAACCCTTTTTAATTTGGTGCAATCAAAATATCCATTTTATACCTCACAATGCTCTCTATCTCTTGTTTATTCATAAATTATTCTTTTATCCATAAGTCTGATAGATAATATATTGTATGTTTTTTTCTAATTTACTTATGATACCTCTTTTATATCTGTCATGCATTGATTTTAACCTTATATTGGTAAATTCTGTAAGATATTGATCTATATTCAGTTTCTTCTAGACTGCTTTCCAGTTTTCTCAACAGTTTTCCCACCATTTTTACCAAATATTGAATTCTTTTCATAGCTTAAATCTTTACATTAGTCAAACACAAGGTAACTATAATAATTTACTACTATGTATTTTATTTCTACTATGTTCCACTGATTCAGCTTTCTATTTCTTAACTGGTATCAGAGAGTTCTGATAATTCCTGCCTTAAAGTATAGTTTAAGATCTGGTACTACTAAACTACCTTATTTTACATTTTTTTTTCATGAATTCCTTTGATATTCTTCACCTTTTGTTCTTCAAACTTGATTTTATTTTTTTTCTAGCTTAATTTTTGATAATTTAATTGAGATGCATTGAACTAAGTAAATTATTTAGGTAGAATTATCATTTTCATTATATTGACTCTGCCCACCCATGAGCAATTAATATTTCTTCAATTACTTAAATCTAAATGTATTTGCATAAAAAGTATTTTATAATTATGCTGTCTACAGTCATTTTAAATGGGACATCTCTTACTATCTCTTCTTGCAGGGTTTTGTTGGTGATATATAGAAATGATGATGATTTGTGTGGGCTAATTTTATATCTTGCTACTTTACTAAAATTAATAATTGTTTCAACTGGCTTTCAATTGAATTTCTAGTATTTTCTAAGTATAGCATCATATTTGCAAAAACAGAGGGAGTTTTATTAACTCATTGCTCATTCAAATTCCTTCAATTTCTTTTACCTCTCATTGCTACTGCTGGTATTTGTAATATAGTATTGAATAACATTGATAATAATAGGCCTACTTTCATCTAATTATCTTTCAAAGGGCTATATCCTCATAGTAATCAGAAATCTACTAGAATATTCTTTTGCAAAACATTCATTAAAAAAGACACCATTGATAATCCTGATCACTATAGAAACTGCCTATACAGAAGTCTAAACTAAAACTACAGTGCCAATTTAGTAGACTTTAGGAGCCAGGAAATGCAAAAGGAAAATGCATTGTTATAAACAGTACCATTCTTAAATAATGCATATTCTAGCAGGCAGATAAGGAGGGTGGATTTCCTGTCCTAAATAGATTAGACCAGAAATTATGCTGAGAAGTAAAGATAACATTCAATATTTCTTCTTTAGAAAGAGACTGATTTTGCTGATTCCTAGGGCAAAATAACTTGAAATTCTCCCTTCCCCCTTTCACTGACCCCATAACACTGGAAGATCAAAGATCTCTCTGGCATACAGTACAAGAGAAAGGGCATCACTCCAAAAGACCTGTATTAATACACAGTCTTGGGTTGCATGGCTGAAATCATAAGATTGAGAGATGGAAAAGGACCTTAATCAAACCTCATTTCACCAAAAATTAGTATAGTGCCTGGCACATGCTAAGTGCTTAATAAATGTTTATGGGTGGGTTGATTTTATAGACTTCCTTGAGATCATGTAGGTTGCATGTAGCAGACCTACAGTCTTCTGGTTATAAATTCAGGACTTTTTTTGGTGCATGATACTGGTTGTAAAGTATTTACCACCTCAAAAGGGCATTTGTTAGTTTGGGTTATGTTATTTGACTCTCATTTTTAATAAATGAACAATATATTTATATAAATATTAATTCATTTATAATTTAAACAAAATATTCAGGAAAGGGGATGGGGAAAGTATTTAAGCACTTGGTGGTAGGCACTATGCTAAGAGCTTTACTCACAATATCTCATTTGATCCTCACAGCAGTCATGCAAAGTAGGTGCTATTATCCCCATTTTGCAGTTGAGAAAATGGAGACAAATCTAGGATAAATAAATAACTTGCTCAGAGTCACAGACTGGCTTTGAACTCAGATCTTTCTTATTACAGGCCCAGTGCTCTGTACACTATGCTTGCCTATATGTCTCAGGAAAGAGCTAATTTAACCATGCTATTAAAAAAAATAAAGCAGGTCAGATTTAAAACTGCATATAGAAAACACGAAAGAAATTTTTCTAATGCTCTTCTTCATAGGTTCAGAATTTAACTTCAGTTCAATTTGGAAAAGTACCCCAAAATGATATCACCTCTCTGAACTTTTACCATTTGAAACTTAGATGGAAAAATCTTCAGAGGATAAGTTGGTTTGCCCATGAGCTGGCTGTTTCTGTAGCTTGGATCTGTACTTAGTAACACAAGGAGAATAATGAACTCCCAGCATTTCGCTGCTAGAAAGTCCAGTCCCTGTCAGAAAATAGATACTTGTGAGGAGTGTAAAAACTTGGATGCAAAAAATTTCCATAAGAAAGCAATTAATTCAGCAGTGCTAGGGAAGGGAGTGGCAAAGGAGAAATAAACACTTAACTCCTCAAAGGTGATAAGCTTGGATACTGGGTAAGGTTTAAATCATCATAACACCACTTATCTTGCATGACTACAAGTTATGTTAATGGCCCTTTAAAAAAAACCCACTTCTAAAATTACAGATGTCTCCCTACTGTCTGCTATTAGAAGGACTTACACAATTGCCTAAAATTAAAACCAAAAACAAAAACCTTTGATTTCTTCTAACTTTACTATCCTTTTCATTTGATAGTGGATTCTTCCATGTTTCTTCTATAGAAAAGCAGAAAATAGTGCTATCAACATCATCTGTTGATTCAATAAAATTAGCTTAGGTTCAGGAATCCTAGTAGAGGTTTCAATCAGGAGCTGGCAAGTAGTTTCCTTCAGGCCCTTCAAAATCCCTCACCTCTCTGTTTTTTGTTTGCTTTTGTGTTTTGTTTTTTTGGTTTTTTTTTTGATAAATCTTCTATTCACTCCTCACAACACCCATAGAATCAGTGGAACACTAGTTTTCTAGTTCATGTAAAGGAAGTTTTGACCTCAGACAAACAGGATCAGGGACTTGGTTTGAATGCCTGTCTTATATATATCTATATATCCCATAGTATCTAGCAAATAACATGGATTGTTGCACATAACACCTAGGAAGGAGGAAGGTAGTCAGGCAGGAAGATAGAAAGGAAAGAGAAGAGAAGAGAGAAGGAGAGAAAAGGGGGGGAGGGAGGAAGAAAGGAAAGAGGGGAAGTGAAAGGAAGAAAAAAAATTTATAGGGCAGCAAAGATAGTTTGGGGCACATAGCTAAGGGAAACCACAGTAATTAAAAAGACAGCAAAACATAGGATTAAACCTCTAATTCTAGAAATGTGCTACAACTAGTAAACAGATGATAAAAAGTGAAGGGTCTCCAGCTGCAGACCCAATCTTTTCCAGGAGAGGGATAGTAAAATTGTCAATTGTACCATTCATCCCAAATTAAACACGTTTCGTTGTTATCCTAATTCTTTCTCCCAAAATATAATCCATTAATTCATTTCCACTTACCCTGTGGAACATTTCTACCAACCCAGTGGTTGCTGACTTTAAGAAATTTATAAAACAATTGGGAAAATAAGACATAAACAAACACCCATTCAAATATTATAAATCATGGTAACATGTGGAAAAGTAGCATAGAAACAAGAAAAAATGCAAAATGAATGCAGAGAAAGGGGAAATCACTTTCAGTTTTTGGTAAAGGAAAGATGAAAGTGCCCCAGGAAAAAATGCATTTACAATTGCCTTTGAAGGATTTTAAGCTTTTTGAAATATAACATGTTATCTTAGATTCCATTGATATGGAATTTGCTAATTTTGTGTCTAGGGAAGTTTGCTGCCCACATGTAATATGGGGGGGGTATCATTGTGTGTGCTTGAAGCCTTTTCTCCACCCCCACCTTCTCCAAGGAGGGGAAACAGAAGGTTGGGGCTAGGAGCTTGACCAATTTGCTCTCTTCAGAAAGGGGATGGGTGGGTAACCAGGCTAGAATTGTATTTATCTTCTCCCTGAAGTATTATTCTAAAAGATGTGGTTTTCAGATTCAAGCTAATTTCTGATTTCTATTTTCATTTTTCTTTCTTTTTTGGGGGGGGCAATGAGGATTAAGTGACACCCAGGGTCACACAACTAGTAAACATCAAGTGTCTGAGGCTGAATTTGAACTCAGGTCCTCCTGAATCCAGGGCTGGTGCTTTATCCACTGTGCCACCTAGCAGCCCCTCTATTTTCATTTATTGAGGGTAGCAGGACTCCAAGCCTTATATCTAAGGCTTGACTCCCTTCCCTATAATTATTATTGTCACAATATACACATAATTAAGAAGTAGCAAAGAAATATCTATCCAAGTCAATAGCAAAACAAAAGTCAGGGAAAACATACTTAGGAGAAATATATGCCATACAATACAAAGTGAAGCAATTATCCCATCAGATCAATGAAGAGAGAGTCCTAGATCTCAAAATAAGAAGAAGATACCCAAAGTCTCTATGGTATCAAGCTGGGAATAGGGATATGATGGAGACTGCCAGTTTCCCTGTTGGCTTCTTCCCAGAGTCTGTTCCTTAAGAATTCCAAAGTGGGGTTGGTGTTGTTTGTCTTCTCTTGGAGTTTGAAGCCAGAAGGGTCCAAAGCTGAAACAGATCAAAGACCTCCAACAGCTTGATAAAACTCAAGAGAAATGAAGACACACTAGAATATGGGTGAACATCTTTCTACCTCTCTTGCCAACTCTGGCCCACCCTCACCCACCTCGAGGCAGCTATGGGATATTGATTTTTACCAATAAGGAGAGAGGTTCACACCAATAGGCTTTGGGACTCAGGTTACATATGGTTACATTCGTAGAAGAATGTAAAAAAAAAAAAGTCAAATTGTAGACTTAGAAATCAACAGTTCCTCATAGGATATGTGGTCCAGCTTTTTCATTTTGCATATGAAGAAATTCAGAGATTATTAGATGAGGCAACAGAAAGGATAAATGACTTGTCCAAGATCACCAAGGTAATTAAGTGAAAGAGGCAAGATTTCAATAAAATTTATTTGATTCCCAAGTCAGTACTCTTTTTTCCCCACCGTACCATGTTTCCTTTCAAAGGGAAGAAAGACAAATGAATTCCTGACCCTAAAAACTAGAAAAGAGGTTCTTTTCAAGAAAAGGGAGTTGAACACTTATCCTGGAAGAATTAGATGTTCCATAGTAATTTCAAAATGAAAATGTCCAAAATAGAGTCAATTATCTGTTTCCATTTCTATTTTTCTATTACTATCTGGGACAAAGCTTCTTAAATTTTGGGTTGTGACCCTATATGGGGCAGCTTAACTGAACGTGGGGGTTGCAAAAATTGGCAACAATAAACAGTTATGTATACCTATTTTATACACCTATATATGTGGGGTTACATTCAAATTTCTCTGCTGAAAAGGGGTAGCAAATGGAAAAAGTTTAAGAAGCCTTGATCTAAGATACAAACATTCTTCTAGTCATCCAGACTTTTAACAATGGAGTCACCCTATATTCTACACATTTGATCTATCATAAAACATTATTGTTTCTACATTCACATCTCTTGTATTCAACCCTTTCTCTCCACTCACATGGCCATCACTATGGTGTAGGCCCTTATCACCATGTTCCTAGACTCATGCAATAATATTCTGGTTGTTTTTCTCATTTAAGACTCTTTCCACTGCAACCCATTCTCCACTCAGATGCCAAAGAGATTTTCATCAAGAACCCTTCTTACCCTGTCATCACCTTACTCAATAAACTTTAGTGGTTACATGTTACCTCCTGTATCAAAATCAAAGTCTTCTGTGTGGTTTTGAAAACCCTTCATGACCTTTCTACTTTCCCATTATTCTTTTTTTGTTTGTTTGTTTTTTTGCAGAGCAATTGGGGTTAAGTGACTTGCCCAGGGTCACACAGCTAGTAAGTGTCAAGTGTCTGAGATTTGAACTCAGGTCCTCCTGAATTCAGGGCCAGTGCTCAATACAATGCGCCATCTAGCTGCCCCTCCCATTATTCTTATACATTATTGCCCTCCACAAACTCTATATTCCATCTACATTGGCCTACTTGATATTCTCCACACATAAAACTCCACCTGTCAACTCCCTTCCTTTGAACTCATTGTCCTCCATGCCTAGAATACTCTATCATTTTACTTCTACCTCTTGATTTTCCTTAACTTTAGGATTCACCTTAGAGCTGTGATGTTTAAAATCTATATTGTGTGATCACCTTAAATTAGAAGCTTTAGCACCAGTCTTTGGGCATTAAACATTTATTAAAGCATACAGGTATCAACATGGAGTTCAGAAAGTTAAGAAAAAGTCTATCTAGCCTAGAGTTCCAGCCTGGTTGGGTTCTTCCTCAAGTCCTCCTCCACAAACCTGCTTTAATCAGGAACTCTCCAGCAAGCTGATTGTGGAAGCTTTTTATAGGTCTGGAACAGAGGCGGCCCTTACACACTGCTTCAAGCTGATTGGTTGGCATCATCCAAATCTATTGGTTTTGAAGGTGTTCTCAAGTTGAGTTCACAGTCTAGCTTCTGAGAACAATACCTTCTTAAGTGCTAGCCAGGTGTGATTACAATCCAGTTAACTTGAAGTAGGCTAATCAACAGTCAATCACTCTCACTTGATTCAATCAGTCTAGATTAATCTCCAGGTGGGTCTTTGAGTATCTGCTAAATCCCATTATTTCATCACAGAGCCCACACTTTACAGGAAGCTTTTCCCCATCTCACTCTTCACATTCATGCCTTCTCTCTGAGAATAATTTCAATTGGATATGTCTATATCATGCACATACCTAGTTATTTTCATGTCTTCTCCATTAGAATATGGACTCAGAGATCAGGGGTTAGGTTTTTGTTTTTCTTTGTATAGCTACTGTTTAGCACAGAGCCTGAAACATGGTAACCTTTTTTTTTTTTTTTTTTTTTTTGCAGGGCAATGTGGGTTAAGTGACTTGCCCAGGGTCACACAGCTAGTAAGCGTCAAATGTCTGAGGCTGGATTTGAACTCAGGTACTCTGAATCCAGGGCTGGTGCTTTATCTACTGCACCACCTAGCTGCCCCCATGGTAAGCTTTTAATATATATATATATATATATATATATATATTTTACTGGAAAAAAAAAGACAATAAAGCTACTACTTACCCTTCAAAAATGATCATTTGGCCACAGATGCAATTCAGTAACAAAATAAGGGTCAGAGGTAATTGAAAATAATGGAGACTATCCAATGATTTGGAGACTATCCAATGATTGTCAAACCTGATAGATACTACCCACCTCTGATTATTCAGGTATATATAAATCATCCTACTGGGGAAATTGAGGAAGAATTAATTATGATTATAAAATCCTGTGCAAGAAGGTGAGGGCATTAGGATTTTAAGTGGAGTTTTCTTCACTTTGCTGATGTGAGCAATGAATAGCTACTTAAGAAGATAGTGTTGAGAACAGCATTTATATTTGTAGAACACAACTTAAAATAAGAATGTCATATTCTTAACTGAGGATGCTGTTGCTCAGTTGTTCAGCCATGTCCAACTCTCTGTGATCCCATGAACCATTGCAGGCCATCCTTGATTATATCCCAAAGCCTCTATAAACTTATGTTCATTGTTTCCATGACACTATCTATTCCTCTCATCCTTGTTAATAGGCTTCTTATTTCTTCTTCATTTTCTGCCATCATTTTCTGTATCATCTGAATATCTGAGATTGTTGATGTTTCTCTTAGCAACCTTAATTCCAGCTTTTGATTTGTCTAGTCTGGCATTTCACATGATGTACTCTGCATATAAGTTAAATGAATAATGTAACAACATTTATCCTTGTCATTATCCTTTCCAAATCTTAAAGCAATCAGTGGTTCAATATTAGTTTCTAAATGTTACTTCTTTTAAAAAAAAATAAACATTTTTATTTATAGTTTTAGTTTCCAATTTTTCTCTCTTTCCCTCACTTTCCTCCCTCCTCCCTGAGGTGGCAAACAGTCAGATATGGGTTATACATGTATAATTATCTAATACATTAACATATTTGTCATTTTATACAAGAAAATGTTTAAAAGGAAAAAAATGAAAGATAGTGAAAAATAGAATGCTTCCGTCTATGTTCCATCAATATCAGTTCTTTCTTTGGAGGAGGATAGTATGTTTCGTCATTAGTCCTTTGGGATCCTCTTGGATCATTGTTGTGAATAGTCAAATCATTCACAATTCTTCATCAAACAATATTGCTGTCTCCGTGTACAATGTTCTCTTGGTTCTGCTCACTTCACAATACATCATTTCTTACATGTCTTTCAAAGCCTTTCTGGTCATCCTGCTTGTCATTTCTTATAACACAATACTATTCCATCACCATCATATACCACAGTTTGTTTAGCAATTCCCCAATTGATGGGCATTCTTTTGATTTCCAATTCTACCACCAAAAGAGCTGTTATAAATATTTTTGTACAAATCAGTCTCATTCTCTTTTTGGGGATGCCTCTGAGATATAAACCCTGCAGTGGTATTGCTGTATCAAAGGGTATGCATAGTTCTATAGCCCTTTGGGCATACTTCCAAATTGCTCTCCAGAATAGTTGGATATTTCCACAACTCCACCAACAGTGGATTAGCATTCCAGTTTTCCCGCATTCCCTGCAACATCCAATATTTTACACTTTTGTTACATTTGCCACTCTGATAGGTAGGAGATAGTACCTCAGAGTTGTTTTAATTTTCATTTCTCTAATCAATAATGATCTAGAGCATTTTTTCATATTATTATACATAGCTTTGATTTCTTTGTCTGAAAACTGCCTGTTCATATCCTTTGACCATTTATCAATTGGGGAATTACTTGTATTTTTATAAATTTGATGCAATTCTCTATATATTTGAGAAATGAGGCCATTATCAGATATTTGTTTAAAAATTTCTTTCCTAGTTTTCAATGTAATCTTGGTTATGTTAGTTTTGTTTGTGCAAAACCTTTTTTATTTTATATAATCAAAATGATCTATTTTATATATTTTTTTAACTCTCTATATCTTCTTTGGTCGTAAATTCTTCCTCTACCCATAAATCTGACAGATAAATGATTCCATGATCTCTCAGTTGGCTTATGTTATCATCCTTTATGTGTAAATCATGTACCCATTTGGACCTTATTTTAGTATATAGTGTGAGATGTTGGTCTATACCTAGTTTCTGCCATACTCTTTTCCAGTTTTCCCAGAAGTTTTTGTCAAATAATGAGTTTTTGTTCCAAAAGCTTGGATCTTTGAGTTTATCCTATACTAGATTACTATAGTCATTTACTATAGTATAATTTCTATTTATTCTCTTCCACTGATCTACCTCTCTATTTCTTAGCCAGTACCAGATTGTTTTGTTAATTACTGCTTTATAATATCTGGCACTGCTAAACCACCTTCTTTTGTATTTTTTTATTGATTCCCATGATATCCTTGAACTTTTGTTTTTCGAGATGAATTTTGTTATTGTTTTATTTAGCTCTATAAAATATTTTTTGACAGTTTGATTGGTATAGCATTAAATGAATAGATTAACTGAGATAGGATTGCCATTTTTATTATATCAGCTCTGCCTAACCATAAGCAATTAATATTTTTACAGTTGTTTAGATCTGACATTGTTTCTGTGAAAAACATTTTGTAGTTCTGGTCATATAGTTGCTGTGTTTGTCTTGAGAGGCAGACTCCCAAGTATTTTATATTGGCCACAGGTTTTTTTTTTTTTAATGGAATTTCTCTTTTGTCTATTGTTGCTGGACTTTATAGGTTATATATAGAAATGCTAATGATTTATGTGGGTTATTTTATATTCTGCAACTTTACTAAAGATGTTAATAATTTCAAGTAGTTTTTTAGTTGATAGACTAGATTTTTCTATATATAACATCGTGATAGTTTTGTTTCCTTATTACCTATTCTAATTCCTTTATTTTTCTTCTCTTATTACTATAGCTTACATTTCTAATAAAATATTAAATAATAGTGGTGATAATGGGCATCCTTGCTTCACCACTGATTGTATTGCGGAGGCCTTTATGGTATCCCCATTAAAGATAATTCTTGCTGATGGTTTTAGATAAATAGTAATTATCTTTTCAAGGTAAGATCTTTTTATTCCTATGCTCTCCAGTGTTTTTAATAGGAATGGGTGCCACATTTTGTCAAAGACCTTTTCTGAATCTATTGAGATAATCATATGTTTTCTGTTGCTTTTGTTATTGATATGGTCAATTATGCTGATGGTTTTTCTAATATTGAACCACCCCTGCATTCCTGATCTAAATCCCACCTGATCATAGTGTATGATCCTTATGATATATTTCTGTAGTCTTTTTGCTAGTATTTTATTTAAAAGCTTTGCATCAATATTCATTAGCAAGATTGGTCTATAATTTTCTTTCTATGTTTTGGCTCTTCCTGGTTTGGTTATCAGCACCATATTTGTCTCATAAAAGGAATTTGATAGGACTCCACTTATATTTTCAAATAATTTATATAGTATTGCGATCAAGTGTTCTTTAAATGTTTGGTAGAATTCACTTGTGAATACATCTGGTGCTGGAGATTTTTTTTTAGAAAGTTCAGTGAAGGCTTGTTCAATTTATTTTTACAAAATTGGGTTATTTAAATAGTTTATTATTTTTTCTGCTAATCTGGGTAATTTATATATTTTTTAGATATTCAGCCATTTTATTTAGATTTTCAAATTTATTGACATATAATTGGGCAAAATAGTTCCTAATAATTGTCTTAATTTCCTCTTCATTGGTGGTGAGTTCATCCCTTTCATTTTTGATACTAGTAATTTGGTTAACTTCTTTCCCTTTTTTGATCAAATTAACCAATAGTTTATCTATTTCATTTGTTTTTTTCCATAAAACCAGCTTCTAGTTTTTTTTTTAATTCAATGGTTTTCTTACTTTCAATTTCATTAACCTCTCCTCTTTGATTTTCAGGATTTTCAATTTCATATTTAGTTGGGGATTTTTAATTTGTTCATTTTCTAGTTTTTTTTTAGTTGCATACCCAAATCATAGATCTGTTTTTTCTCCATTTTATTGATGTAGGCAGTTAGGGATATAAATTTTCCTCTAAGAAATGCTTTGGGTTCATCCCATAAATTTTGATATGTTCTCTCATAATTGTCATTTTCTTTAGTGAAATCATTGATTGTTTCTATGATTTTTTTCTTTGACCCACATGCTTTTAGGATCAGATTATTTAATTTCCAATTGTGTTTTTGTTTTGTTTTGTTTTTTTTGGTGAGGCAATTGGGGTTAAGTGACTTGCCAAGTGTCACACAACCAGTAAGTGTCAAGGGTCGGAGGTCAGATTTGAACTCAGGTCCTCCTGAATCCAGGGCTGGTGCTCTATCCACTGCGCCACCTAGCTGTCCCATCAATTGGTTTTTAATCTCTCTTTCGATTGTCCATTATTGAATGTAGTTTTTATTGAATTATGATCTGAAAAGCATGTGCTTACTATTTCTGCTTTTTTGCATCTGGTTATAAGATTGTATGTCCTAATACATAGTCAATTGTTCTGTAGGTTCCATGTACTTCTGAGAAGAAGGTATGTTCCTTTCTATTCCCATTCAATTATTTCCAGATATCTATCATATCCAACTTTTCAAGAATTTATTTTCTTAACTTCATTCTTGTTTATTTTTTTGGTCAGATTTATCCAATTCTGAAAGGGGAAGGTTAAAGTCACCACTAGGATAGTTTTGTTATCTATTTCCTCCTATAACTCATTCAACTTCTCCTTCAAAAACTTAGATGCTATACCATTTGGTGCATCTATGTTAAATATTGATATGACTTCATTGTCTATGATTGCTTTCAGCAAGATTAGTGTCCTTCTTAATCTCTTTAACTAGATCTATTTTTGCTTTTGCTTTATCTGGAATCATAGTTGCTACCACTGCTTTCTTTGCTTCAGCTGAAGCATAATAGACTCCATTCCATCCCCTTATGTATACCCTGTGTGTATCTCTCTGCTTTAAATGTGTTTCTTGTAAACAACATATTATAGAATTTTGGTTTTTAATCCATTCTGCTATCTGTTTCTGTTTAGTGGGTGAGTTAATCTCATCTACATTTGTAGTTATGATGACTGTTTATTTCTCTCCATGGTATTTTTCACCTGTTTATCACCCCCACTCTGACCCCCACCCTTTCCCTTCTCACAAGTGTTTTACTTATGATCACTGCCATCCCCAATATCCCTTCCCTTGTATTAGTCCTCTCTCCCCTTCTATTATCACTGTCCCTTTTTAAACTTCCTTATAGAGTAAGATAGATTTCTATAGCCAACTGAGTGTGTTTGTTATTCCCTCTTTGAACCAACTTTGATGAAAGTAAGGTTTAATCTTTGCCCATACCCCAATGTTCCCCTCCATTATTTATTTATTTTTTTTAGAGAGGCAATTGGGGTTAAGAAATTTGACCCTGGGCAAGCTTTCGACCTGCTTGAGAGGGGCTTCACTACTGGTTAGCAGTGGGGTCAAAGCCTCCCTGCTGGTCTGTGCTAGCTTTGTGATACTGGTGAGGGTCCTTGTTATGCTGCCCAGATTGCTCGCCTGCTCAGGTAGCTGCTGGTTTGCAGGTGGGTAGAGCCTCACTGGTGGAATGCCTCAGGCTCAGAACCCTGCTTCAGGCACCCTGCTGTGAGCCCAGAAGTTGCTGCAGCTGCTGCTGCTCCTGGACCTCACTTCTCTCCCCTCCAGGTAAGACAGACCTTTCCTTCCATGCTGGTAGGCTGTTTCTCTGATCCTGGGATGTATCAGATGCAGTTTTATGTCAGTTTGGAGGGGAAATCTGGGAGAACTTCAGTGAGTTGCATCCTCACTCAACCATCTTGCCACAGGAAGTCTAACTGTTACTTCTTGACCTGCATACATGTTCCTTAGGAGACAAGTAATATGATCTGGTACACCCATCTCTTTGAGGACTTGACACATTGTGTTGTGATCCACACATTTAAAGACTTCTGTGTAGTCAATGAAGCATAAGTAGATGTTTCTCTAGAACTCTCTCACTTTCTCCACAAGTCAGTGAATGTTGGCAATTTGGGCTTCAGTTCCTCTGCCTCTTTGAAAACCAGAGTGCATTTCTGGTAATTCTGAGTTCACATATTGCCAAAAAGTAGTTTACAAAAACTTTAACATAACTTTAAAAAAATGTGAAGTGAGGAGCAGCTAGGTGGCGCAGTGGATAGAACACTGACCCTGGAGTCAGGAGTACCTCAGTTCAAATCCGGCCTCAGACACTTAACAGTTACTAGCTGTGTAACTCTGGGCAAGTCACTTAAATGCTTAAAATGCTTATCAGAAAGTAAGTATTTAATAAATGCTTATTAACTTGGTCTTATAATTTGATATTTACTCAAAATATGAAATGTATTATCTGTATATATTTCCTAATCTTATAAGACACTTGTCCATATCTATTCATCAATTCCGATGCCCCACCCAGTATACAGAAGATATTCTTCCCAATCTCTTAACAATAAAAGAGGGGGGTGTCCATTAGCCATTATTCACTCTGGCTACATGGCTGGCCAACTTAATTTTCTAATCATAAACTCTCTTTAATATCTTCTGTCTGGCTTGCAGATACAATTTTCCATTACTATTATATCATAGGCTACTCACTTCACATTAAATCATCAAAGACAGTAGTAGTCCATGCTTCACAGCAATAACATCATCAGAACATTTTGTTGTTGTTGTTAAAAAGATGGATTGTCTTTTCACAGAGAAGGTTAGGGACATTATCTACTCTTCTCACCTTTAGTGCGCTTTTAACTTCAGTGGAAATTATGTACATTAGACATTATGTTGTGGGGCAGGTAGGTGGTGTAATGGATAGAGCACTGGCCCTGGAGTCAGGAGCACCTGAGTTCAAATCCTGCCTCAGACACTTAACACTTACTAGCTGTGTGACCCTGGGCAAGTCACTTAACCCCAACTGCCTCACCAAAAAAACCCAACACACACACACACACACACACACACACACACACACACACACACAGACATTATGTTGTTAGAATCCAACTGCTGTAGCTATAGTTGATATCAAAAGTATGGAAATTTTTAGAGGCATTTTCCATTTTCTGTCTATTCATTGTGTTTCCAGATTTTATCCTTAAAATATCCTCAGGATAATTTTGCTTGCATACCTTTACCAAGATTTCTACAAATTTATTTTTCTCACCTCTATTTCTCACTCTTTTATGACGTGACCCTGCTCATTATTTCCAGCAAACTGCTATCATTAGTTTTTACAAATTGAGTAAAACACTGTTGGGACTTTGGCTTCCTTATCTCTCTGACTGCATGAAAAAGCATTTAGATGTTTACTATATACAAAGCACAGTGGTAATAGTTGGGATAGAAAAAGGTACAAAAATATGAAATGTGCTCTTGAGAAGCTTATGTTCTAAAGGGGGAGCCTAAACAGAGTAAGTTTTAGCTCTAAATCAAATAGAAATGACTTATGGTACTTAGGGTACAGAAACAAAGACTATGGCAATGAATCTTCTTTCATTTTATTTCCATTAATAAAACCATGTTGATCTCTGATAAATAATTTGATAGTTTAATTCAAGGATTGTAGTGATCTTTAATATATTTGGAGCATATGCCATTGACCTGGTTGTTTCCATGCTTGGAATGCTCTCATTCTTCATTTCTACCCCTTAGGAATCCTTGGTTTCCTTTAATATTTAACCTAAGCATAACTTTTTACACAAATCTTTTTCTGGTCTGCTCAGCTAGGAGTGTACTCCCCTCAAATCACATTGTTTTCATTTTATATGTATTAAATATATATTATATGTGTACATGCTGTATCCTCCACTTCAATTTAAGCTCCTTGAGGGCAGAAATAATTTATATATATATATATATATATAAAATCCAAAGCATTTAACACAGTGCCTGGAATTTAGTAGAAACAATAAATCCTTACAGACTTGTTGATCATTTGAATTGGCAGTTCATACTCTATATTATTGTCTATTCCATTAGTAATTTTTTCACTATAAAATGGCATGATTAAGAAAGTTAAGTAGGAGTGTTCTCAAATCAATGTTCTATAGTTTCTATTTTTTAATAGTTTAGGCTTTTAAAAAAAATAAGAATATGGGGCAGCTAGGTGGCGCGGTGGATGGAGCACCGGCCCTGGATTCAGGAGGACCTGAGTTCAGATCCGGCCTCAGACACTTAACACTTACTAGCTGTGTGACCCTGGGCAAGTCACTTAACCCCAATTGCCTCACTAAAAAAAAAATAAATAAATAAATAAATAAATAAATAAGAATATGTAAAGAAAGAAAGGAATTAGGTGGAAGGATAGGTAACATATGAAGATCTGATAGAAGAGAAAGCAATATTGAATATTCATATCAGAGTGCAAACCAGACGATCTGTACATAAAATGGAAAATGGTGAGTTTTGGAAATATATGGCATATTTGTCAGGCAGCCATAAAATAGTTGTAACAAAGATGATGTCAGTTATCTGCATGTGTGTGTTTGTACCTCTCTCTCCTAAAACCAGAGGAACCCATAAATTATTGGGTTCCCTTAATGATAATTATATTCATCAAAATGTTGAGGAAGTCATAAGGAAAATTATTATTCTCAATAGGATTTTCAATCCCAGGAAGGAACATCTTGAGGAAATAGAACTAAGGCTGACTTTGGGTGAAAGTGACTACTCCATCTCTACTTTTTTTTTATAAAGAGGAACAACAATATAGTTTGACATCTACCTATATTAGGAATTTTGAAGAGTTCAGGTATAGTATAAGTAGGATTTCACAATCTAAGTTTCTACAAACAAGACCAGACTACTCACACATGAGAAACTCTGTACCACAACATTTTAGAGATCCCCAAAGCAGAAATTTTGGTGATGAAAAGGAGTTTTCTAAAATGACAAATGTGTATGCACAGAGAATTCATCAAATACCTCATATTTCATTTGGTTTTTAATTTCTTGCTCTTGGTGATATTTATTTATTTTTTTATTTTCCCATCACATCACTTTCCAAACATATCCTTCTACTATTTTTTTTTGTTTGTTTGTTTGTTTGTTTGTTTGTTTTTTTGGTGAGGCAATTGGGGTTAAGTGACTTGCCCAAGGTCACACAGCTAGCAAGTGTCAAGTGTCTGAGGCTGGATTTGAACTCAGGTACTCCTGAATCCAAGGCCGGTGCTCCATCCACTGCGCCACCTAGCTGCCCCCCCTTCTACTATTACCATGTAGTAAGTCTTCATTGTGACAAAGATTAAAATAGAAAAAAATAGCTAAATAAAACATATATATATATGTATATATATGTATATACACACACACATATACATACATATATATGCATGTTCTGAGTTCTTCTCTGGTGCCAACTTTGAATATAATTATGATGTGGTCAGTATCACTTGATTACTCTTTCTAGTTCCACTGTGGTTGCTTTTGTTGTTGTTGTTGTTGGATGTTGTTTTCTAGTTCTGCTTATTACCTGTTGCAGCAATGTGCACAAATCTACCTATTTCTCTGAAATTTCTTTTGAGTTTTCACATAATATGCAAAGATTCCACTATATTCATGTATCTCAACTTGTATAGATTTTCCCCAGTCACTGGGCAAATATTTAGTTGATATTCTTGTGTTACTATCCCATAAAAATGCTGAAATGAATATTTTGGTATATATAAAATCTTTATTTAATTTCCTTGGAACATATGTCTAGTGTTATATCTCTGCATCAAAAAGAATGGGCATTTTAGTTACTTTTTCATCATAATGCCAAATTGCTTTTCAGAATTGTTGGTCTAATTTCAGTTCTACGGATGGCATATTGGTGTATCCTTCTCCACCATTAACTATTTCTATATTTTGTCATTTTGGGCAAATTCCTGGGTATGCAGTGAAACAGTGTTTATTTGACTTCCTTTTTTATCGTTATTGATTTGGCTTTTATTGAGCTATTACTAGCTCACAATTCTACTGAGAACTGTTTGGTCATATCCTTTATTGTTATTTTTTTGAAAAAAATTATCCTTTTGTTCATAATCTTTGGAAAATGGCTTTTAGTCTCAAATATTTCTGTTAACTTCCTTATATCTTTTTTTTTTGGGGGGGGGCAGGGCAATGAGGCTTATGTGACTTGCCAAGGGTCACACAGCTAGTAAGTGTCAAGTGTCTGAGGCTGGATTTGAACTCAGGTCCTCTTGAATACAGTGCTGGTGCTTTATCCAATATGCCACCTAGCTGCCCCCAACCTCCTAGTATCTTTTACAATAGAACTTTATCCAATGTCTGATGGAGAAAAAAGTATTTTCTACAATCAATAGTTTTTCTTCTTATCCTAGCTACATTGATTTTATTTGTGAAAAATTTTGCAATTTCTTGAAAACAAAATTAAATTTTTTTTTGAAATTTCCTTTATTTGTTTTGGTTAATTATTCTTCCTCTAGTCTTGTTGAAAAGGAAATCGACATTCTTTTACTTATTTTTATGATACTACTTTTTATATTTGTTAAGTATATATTAAGAATTTACCTTAGAACAGAGTACAACCTTAGCATATTAAGGGGCATTATATCAATTCATAATTACAGAGGACTAAAAATGAAAAAAATAATGCTACCTACCACCTGCCAGTGAGGTGATAGAATAAATATGAGGAATAAGACACATTTAGAGACATCATCAATCTGGGGATTTGATTTTCTTGCATATATGTTACAGTTTTTATTTTTTCTTATTTTTTAAAGGGAAGAATAGATTGGAGAGAAATTAATACAATGCCTATCTATCCATCTATCATCTAGATATATCTATTTTATATATAGACTCATATCATATAGACTCATTATATACATATACATACATACATATATATATATATATATATATATAGTATATATATTGGGGGCAGTAGGTGGCACAGTGGATAATGCACCTCCTGTGTGACCCTGGGCAAGTCACTTAACCCTCATTGCTCCACAAAAAAAAGGATTTCTATTTATCATGTATCTATCTATCATCTACCTATCATTCATTTATCTATTCATCTATTTATTTATTTACTCATCCATTCATCCATTTATTTATTCATTCATCTGTTTATTTGTTTGTTTTTAGTGTTTTAGTTGTAAACATATTGTATTATTTTCCAGTTACATGTAAAGATAGTTTTCAACATTTGTTTTCATAAGATTTTTAGTTCCAAAATTTTTCCCTCCCTCCTCCTCCCCAAGATAGAAAACAATCCAATATAGGTTACAGGTATACAATTACTACAATGTCAATTTTTAAAAAATGAAATTTAATTAAAGAAAAACATTCAAGAAGAATTTGGTATAAGATTCTGGCAAAATCTTTTTCATGGTCAAATTACTGTCTATTTTATCTATAGTTGCCTTAGTATATTATTAGTCTAATGAAATATAGGTAATAATAAATTCAATTGTTTCTAATTATTTCATGTCTAGTCTGTTTCACTGATATATTTTTCCTCTTTATTATCCATTATCAAAGAGTTTTGGAAATTGCTACTTTACAACATAATTTGAGGTCTGGAAGAGTTGTTCCCTCCTTAATTCCTACACATGTACTCATTGAGTTTCTATACTTTTTTGTTCTTCAGATGAATTTTATTATTATTTCCTCTAGTTTGATAAAGTAATTCTTTGGTTGTTTAATTAGGATAGAACTAAATTTGTAAAATAATTTAGGTAGTATCATCATTTTTTATATATTTCTGCAACTCAATCAGGAAGAGTGAATATATTTATAATTATTTAAATTCTCCTTTTTCTTTTTAAAAAAGTGTTCTACAATTATATTTATGTAAGTATTAAATGAGACTTGGATGGGCTCCTAAAAATTATATTCATTTTGTTACTATTTTTAATTGTTCCATGTTATAATTTTTTCTTCATATTTTATTGTTGCTTAGTAAGAACACTTTAGTGCAATGCCTAGCACATAGTGCTTAATACATGTTTATTGACTGACTACTATGAAGAAATTATTTCTTTTTTTACTCATTTTGTCCTCCTAGTTTATTTAGCATGTGAAATATGTCAACTGATTTGTTTACTGATTCTATGGAAGTTTCTAAATAAGTAAACATGCCATGCAAATAGAGATAATTTTGTCCCTTGTTTACTAAAATTCATATTTTAATAAATATCTCTTGTGTTTTTATCACTGGCACATCTAAAATAAATTCAAATAGGGAAGAGAGAGGATATCTTTACTTTATCCCTACACTTACTTAGAAAAGTTTTAGTCTTTCCCCATTGCAAATAATGTTAACTACTTAATATACATTAATACAGTTTGTTGGTTGTTGTCCTTTGTTCTCTAAGAGGACCAAAATGACATCACTAACTTAGAGTCAAGTTACAGTGTGTCTGACTGGCTGATCAGAACAATACAAGATCAGAATGGTGTACCACAGGTAGGGCACAAATGATCCACGTGAACATTTGGGTTTGATTATCTAAATTTGTATATCTTCAGTTTTGTGGTCAGTCTAATACCTCTTCTCTTCCACACTTTCCTTCAGAGTCTCCCAAATGTTGAGATAGGTCTGGCAATACCTACGTCAACCTCATTATCAACGTGTACATCCCTGGAAAGTTTGCTGCCAATATAAGTGAACTTATTCACAGTATTCAAAATTTCTTCATTTACTGTAACTGATGGTTCCACATACAGTTGATGTGGTGCTGGCTGATGCAGCACCTATTTTCTTGGTGTTAATTGTTCGGCTAAAATTTTCACAAGCAGCACAGAATCAATCCATATTTTGTTCCATCTCAGCTTCAGAGACTGCACTGAGTGCAGAATCATCTGCTGACAAAAAAAATAATCTTGCATGGACACTCCTTCCACTTTAGTCTTGGCTTGTAGCCTTTTCAAGTTGAAGAATTTACCATTAATGTGGTAGCTGACCTTGATGCTGTGTTCATCCTCATTGAAGGAGTTTTACAATATGGTTGAAAACATCATGCTAAAAAACAGAGGAGCAAACACGCAGCCTTGTTTCACTTCACTGATGACTGGGAAAGCATGAGATCGGTGTCCATTATCCAGAACCCAGGCAAACATGCCATCATGAAATTGATGTACAATACTGATGAATTTCTTCAGGCAACCAAATTATGACTGATAGTATCAAAATCTCTGTTGTGTATGGACCTCTGTTATGCTCCTGGCATTTCTTCTGGAGTTGTTGGGCAACAAATGCCATATCAACTGTTCCTCAGCCTTTTCTGAGGCCACTTTGGCTCTCAAGTAGATCACCATCTTTTAGGTGAAGGATTAAGCTATTAAGGAACACTCTGGCAATAATCATACCAACAATAACTAAGAGAGAGACACCCCTGTGATTGTCACAGGAAATATATTTCCTTTACCTTTAGGGATGGACAATGGAGGAGTTCCTGAGGAAAAGCCTCCTTTTGGCATAAACCAAACATTTTCAGTCAACTTTTATATGAGAAATGCATCTCCAACCTTAGAATTCTCAGCTAGAATAGAATCAGCACCAGGTGCTTTGCCACAGGAGAGGAGCCTAATGGCATTCAAAACCTTTTCATCAGTTGAAAACTTGGCTACAGAGAGACTGACTTCAACCAGATATAAATGGTCAATGGTTTCAGCATTGATTAATGATGGTCTGTTGAGAGCACTATGGAAGGTGTTCAGCCCATCTCTCCAGGAACATGTCCTTATCACTAATCAATGTGGCTCCATCAGCACTGAGTAGTTAAAATGCACCATAGATCTTTGGCCCTTAAATAGCCTTTAGGGCATGTTAAAAAGTGCTTTGGATTGTTACTATCAGTATAAAACTGAATTTTGTCTGTCTTCTTACTGAACCAATAATCCTGCATCTCTCTAAGATACACTTGTACTTTACTTCTGAAAGAGTTAAATTCTGCTTTCTTAGGGATGGATGAACTATACTGCTGGTAAAATCTTGGAGTTGTCATTTTTCATTTAACAGCTTCTGGATTTCCCCATCATTTTCATCAGTCTTGATGTTTTTGGGTGTTCTGAACCAAAGGAGCAAATGCATCAACTTTCCCTCCAAGTTAACAAAAAACTGTTCCTGTTTAGAGAACTGCTCTGTTGATATTAAGTGTTCTGAGAGTTATTTTGCCTTAGGGCTGCTGCTTTTATTGACTTGAAATATTTAATTTGGAAAGGATAATTCTATGATCAGTCCAGCATTTTGTACCACACATTGCCTTCATCACTTTTGTATCTTGTCTGTCTTTTCTCTTTATAATCACATAGTCTATTAAATGCCATTGTTTGCTGTGAGGGTATATCCATGAAGTTTTATTGAATTTAGGTAAATGGAAGATAGGATTGATGAAGTAAAGATCATGAGATGCACAAGTATTCAGTAGTAAGTGACCATCGTTGTTACTGTTTCCAACTTCATTCCTCCCAAAGACACACTGCAATGTCTGGTAGTCTGAGCCTACTCTAGCATTGAAGTTACCCAGAATTATAAGCCCGTCCTTTTTTGGCACATTGATAATAAAGGTCTCCAGATCTTCATAAACTTTTTCTTTGACCTCATCAGGGTTTGTCATGGTGGGAGCACAGGCACTGATGATGGTGGCATGGCATTTTATAAGTGACAATATCATTGTCATGAACCTGTCATTCACTCTTTTTGGTAGGCATATAAGTTTGTTGACTAGGTTAGTTTTGATAGCAAAATGTACACTAGATTTACATGCTCCCCTTCACTCCAGTCAGTCCAGAAAATATATATCCAGCTCCGATTTCAGTAAGCTAGCATTCATTTGCCAGCCTTGTTTCACTTATGACAGCTATTTGGATGTAATACCTGCTGAGTTCTCTTGCAACAAGAACTGTTCACCTTTTAGGTCTATTGGATTTTGTGTTGTCTATAAGTATGCACATATTCCAAGTACCAATGGTGAGTGGAATCATGATTGCAGAGTTTAGTACTTTTTTTGTGTGTTTCTAGTAGATGGCACCTGCACCAGTAATCAGGTCAGGATTGGGTAAGCAAACAATTTTAGGACACCTTTCCTCACACCAGGAGATGAGCTTTTCAGTCCTTAAAAGGTTGCTCAGGTACTAGGGAGCTGATAAATCCCACTATTGCTTCCAGTAAGAAGATGGCCCTGTGACCTGGGCCACCTGCGTGCATATGTGTGACTAGAACTCGCATTATATCCACATCTGCTACCTTGTTACTTGCCTGTTGCCTTAGGACTTTGAGATACACAGCTAGTGTCAAGTGTCTGAGGCCAGTTTTGAACTCAGGTCCTCCTGAATCCAGGGCTGGTGCTTTATCCACTATGCCACCTAGCTGCCCCAAAGCATATATTTTTAAACACAGTCTGTCTCTCTCTGTCTCTTTGTCTCTGTCTCTATTTGTCTCTCTTTTTCTCTGTCTCTCTCTGCGTCTTACTCTCTTTCTTGCTCTGTCTTTCTGTGTTCCTCCCTCTCTCTTACTCTGTTTTGTTTAGTTTTCTCTTGCAACATGGCTAATTTGGAAATAAGTTTTGAATGACAACATATATAATTTATATAAAATCTCTTGTCTACTAAAGTCAGGGGGGCATAGTAAGAAGGACAAGAATTTGGAACTCCATTTTTTAAAAGAAAAATAAATGCTAATTTTATGCTATTAGAAATAAAATAAATTTTTAAAAGTATCTGTCCCTGAGAGATAAACATTAAATCCTTCTAAAATTATTATGTTATTTATGATATTTTGTTATTCAGTTAATTTTTATTTCATGGATTTAGATGTTACATCATTTGGTGCATCTGTTTAGAATTAATATTATTTCTTATCTGTGCTACCTTTAAGCATAATGTAATTTCCCTTTATAGCTCTCTTGAAAGTGAAATGTTGCATTTTTGCCTTTTCTGATAATATGACTTAAACTACTGATTTTTATGGAATTACCTAATATATAATGAATTTTTATGCAGCTTCTAATTTTTATTCCATATGTATGTTTATGGTTAGATGAATACAGCATAGTTTGGGGTTTTATTTTCTTATCAATTCTTCCACTCACCTTCATTTTATTGGATTTTTAAAAATCCATTCAAATTTAAAGTTGTGATTGCTAGGGTTGTGTTCTGCTCCATTTATTTCTCTTGTATTGATTTTTATCCCTTTCCTGTTTTAAGTCAGCCTTTTGTCCTTGCAATTAATTTTATATACACAACTTGATGCTAGTTCATTCTTACAGATTCTTCCTCATTTCTGATTATTTGTGCACATACAAAGTTTCTAAATTTACAACAGAAATGTTTATTTATTTATTTGTTTTTGTTTCTTTTTATGTTGCCTTTTTTGCCTTTTTCTTTCATTTTCCAGTTAAGTATTGGAATCTCTGCTCCATCTTCTAAGTTTAAGAAACATTCCTTTGCAAGCCCTTTCCCAAGGTTGCCATTTACTTTTTTCTTCTTATATATTTATTTCTCCCTGTAATCTACTCTAAACTCTCTTTTCTTCTTCATGGCCTATACCCTTGAATGTCCCATTTTTGGTCCATGTTCTTCATTATGGCTGAATTCTTTGAGTACCAAATTTGAATTCCCTCCCTTATTCTATTTTACGGCTTCTATACATATTATCTGCATTCCCTCCTTTCTGCTATTGTTTATTTTTACTGTTCTTCACTCTTAGAAATAGCAATTCATAAAGCAAGTATTGTCAAATAAAAGTCATGTCATATTGTGGGAGGTACTCTGTGTCATGAGTTATGGGGTTCACTCTTGCCTATTGCCCTTACCATGATTATTCATTCTTCTAAGGCCAAGCTATCTTGTCATGGGTTGTATATCTACTACCCTAGATCCTGGCTACAAACTGGAATTTATAGCTCCACTCACAATGGGATGCAGTCCAAGAAGATACGACTTTTTCTTGGAAAAGGTGGTATCCTAATGGACAAATTCTTCTAAGATGAAATCCATTAGAATTCTACTCACTTTCCTTTAGAACAAGTATACAGCAAGGTAGAAAAGTCACGTAGGAGGAGGCAGAGTCAAGATGGTGGATTAGGGGTAGCCACCCAGCTGAACTCTCCAAAGAACTTTGAAATAACACCTTAAATCAGATTTTGGAACAGCAGATATTCTTTTCTGGCCTAAGAGAGTTTGCAAGATTGGCAGGAGAAGTGTGTGTCATCTAGGTAGAGGGCTTTCCAGTATTTAAACTCTGTGCAGCAGTGGTCCCAGCTTTGGGAGCTGTCAGCCCAAGGTGGTAAGGGAATTAGATAATTGTTTAAGTGGAGACTGACAAACAAGTAGTGGTGTACAATTGTGATGCAGTACTATTGTGCTAGGAAATGATGAGTTGAGGGGGTCCAGAAAAACTTGGCAAGACCTATATGAACTGATGTAAAGTGAAGAGAAAACAATCAGGAAATCATTGTGTATAATAACAAAAATGGTGTAGTGATGATCAACTATGAAAGTTTTGGCTACTTAGAATGATAAAATGATCAAATAAAATTCCAAAAGATATCATGATGACAAAATGCTACTTTCAATGAGAGAATTGATTCTGTGAGGGCAAATTGAAGTATAACTTTCTCAATTTCTTTATTTTCTTGCTTTATAAGTATGGCTAATATGGAAATTTTTTTATGATTTCACATGTATAATTGATATCATATTATTTGTCTTCTCAGTGAGTGTGGGATGGGGGTAGGAGAGAGGAAAAAACTCAGAACTCAAAATTTAAAAAGAAAATTGTTAAAATAAATGAATAATAAATTAAAATGTTAAAAAAAATAACAAATGTATAACCTGCTACTTTACTTATTCACGTAGATATTCTTCAGTGACAGACATTTGTGTCCTTTTAGGAGTGAAATGGATCACCATCTGTTCTCAATTTCTTCTTCTCTAATGGTTTTACCTTATTTTTACCCTTCTACTCAAGAAAGTTATAGAAAAAATAGCAACACTTAACTACTCCCCCTAGCCTACATGGTAGTATACCTTCTTCACTCCTCTGTCTCTTACTTTCTCTCTCCTCTTGTAGACCTTTTACCACCATGTTGTCCCTAGAATAACAGATATCACTTCACTTTTAGGAGATCATTATTATAAATCTATGGAATATTAATTTTGCTATTCCCCCTTCCCTGTTTCTGGTGCTTTAACTGTCCTTGAATCTTTAGCCATTTAAGAGTTCTTTACCCCTTATTGATCTCTCTTTGTTCTTTCTTTTACTCCTTAGGTTAATCTATTTTCTTTTAATTTTAACAAGGATCAATAAACAGGAGTTAATTGAATTAAGTATTTAGGCTTCATTGATAATTATACATATTTACATTTTTCTATTTCTCTTAGTTGTAATGTTTATAATTTCAATATTCTATTTATGTCTTGTGGGTTTTTTTTTTTTTTTTGCTTTGTTATTTGTAAGAATTCCCTAAATCAGTTGTTCAGTTATTTTTCAATCGTGCCTGACTCTTTGTGATGCCATTTAGGGTTTTCTTGGCAAAGATACTGGAGTGGATTTCCATTTCCTTCTCTAGATCATTTTATAGGTGTGGAACTGAGGCAAACAGGATCATGTGACTTGCCCAGGGTCACACAGCTAGTAAGTGTCTGAGGACAGATTAGAATTCATGAAGATGATTTTTCCTGACTCTAGGCATAACACCCTATTCATTGTGCCATCTAGCTGCCTAAAATGTTCCAAATATTTCCCTTTAATTGAAGATACATTTTTTTTAAACTAGTGAAAATAGCTTACATTTTCAGGATAGTTAACTGTGGCTTATAGCTTGGGTTCCTTTGCTATATGAAATAAATTATTATTTTCTTTTTTAAAAAATTCATGGCATCAGAGTAATTTAGGTAGAGTAATTGATTTTAAAATTTGTTGTTTATTATTGAAATTGTGACATTTAATTAATCTATCCTTTGGAGTTATAAGCATGAAACTTTTCTCTGACTTTGAGATTTGGATGCAATTGATACTTTATGATCTATATTCAAAATTTCTGGGAAATTTTCTCATATTATTTCCTTCCTTCCTTCCCTCCCTCCTCTTTCTTTCTTTCTTTCTTTCTTTCTTTCTTTCTTTCTTTCTTTCTTTCTTTCTTTCTTTCTTTCTTTCTTTCTTTCTTTCTTTCTTTCTTTCATGGAGCAATGAGGGTTAAGTGACTTGACCAGGGTCACACAGGTAGTGTAAAGAATTAATTGTTATTTGAGGTTTTTATGCCTCCACAAGCACTGGCCTGGGGCTCCACAAACCACTTGGTGCTCCACCCACTGGTTGTAGCCGTTGTCGTGGCTCTGGCACCTTACATCATCACCACTCATCACCTACATGGGTCTGGCAAAATTATAATGATTGGAAGCCTAGTGAAGGCAGTCATGTGACTGTCAGAGCAGCCATCCCATTGGCTGGGGCTTCGTTGGGTTTTTCTGGGATTGGGGGAGGAGAATTGGGCATTCTAGCGGAAGAGGTCTGCTGTGTATTCTCAGCTGATTCCTGGGCGGTGGTATCTTTTAAGTTTGTATGATTTCCCTTTCCCCATTTTATTTCCTTTCCTTTGATCCTACTGATCCTGTTTGTGGTTTCTTTTTTTAAATTCATTCTTGTTAAAATAAATCCTGTTCTGTTTTGAGGGAGGCTGCCGGTTTCCTTCCTTGCCCCAATATTGCAGCGAGCCGCTTAGCTAAATTGGTCTCCACAGTAGTAAATGTCAAGTGTCTGAGATCATATTTGAACTCAGGTCCTCCTGAATCCAGGGACAGTGTTTTATCCATTGCACCACCTAGCTGCCCCATATTATTGTCTTAATAGTGTATTCAAGTTAGTACTATGTATATATGCTGATGATTTTGTATATTTATTTCAGTATTTATAGCTTTCTTGATTTATTTTTCCTGAGAATAATTTGTTTTATAAATAGTTTATTTGTTTTATTATTTGAAGATTTAGAAGTCTATTATTTGGTCATTTTTCTACACATAGTTTGCTTGTAATTCTAGATATATTATAACATAGTTTTTCAATTTCTTCTACTTCCTGGATGGCTGCATTAAAAATCCCAGAATTTGAGAACTGAAAGGGACATCAATAGCAGTTTAGACTGACCTATACCCAAAATAAATCCTCAATAAAACCTACCTAACAAGTAGACCCCACTGCTCTCAAATACTGGCCATTCCACTTTTGGACACCTCTAATTGGTAGGAATTTTTTCCTAATATCAAGCAACTGTCTGCCACTTCCACCAGTTTTACATATGGGAGTCCTTAAAATACTTAAACACACACACACACACACACACACACACACACACACACACACACACACCCTGAAACTTATCTTCCCCTGGCTAAAACCCCCAAGGTCCTTCAACTGATCCTTATATGAAGCAGAATCAAAGGTATCATCTACCTGGAGGTTCTATTCTATACACTTTACATTTTATTAATATCTTTCTTCAATTGTGCCTAGAAATGAAGTCTGACTTCCATATCATCTCTCTTAATATGACACTAAGTCTCATTTTTTGGTTGCCACATCAGATTACTGACATGTACACTTTCAGTCCATTCAAACCTCCAGATTTTTTATTTAAACGATTGCTATCTAATCATTACATATCTAGTTTTAAAGTTGATTTTTGTGCCCAAATTCCTTTATTTTTTGAATTTCTAAGATGATGCTGGATCCTACCTCTGTCCTCTAGTACATTAGCTATCATTCCCAATTTTGTGTCAGTTGCAAACATCATGAGTATGAAATCTATTCTTTTTTCCCAACTACTTAGTAAAAAAGAAAAATAGGAACAAACACAGATCCCTGAAATTGTGCACTAGAGACCTCTAGCCATCTTTATCTTCAGTGATTATCAAGTACTTTTTCATCTGTTTATTCAACCAGTTCTGAATATATCTATACTTGCAATCTAGTCCAAAAAAAGGAGTAGGAGATATTCTTAGGAAAGCCTTTGCTAAAATCTATGTAAATTATAGATTTTGCTTAGCTAAAATATAGGTAAACCATGGCTTCATCAACCTGGATAAGGTTTTGTGATGATTGAGAAACTGTAACAGGAAAGAAGCTAATGTGGCACACTGGAAAAACACACACACACACACACACACATACACACACATTAAATCCAGAGTAGGAATATTGGGGTCAAAACAAAACTCTGATACTTATTACATGTATGACTCTAGGTAAGACATTTAAATTTGGGGGGCTTTGATTTACTCACATATTTTTTTAAAAGTAATTGAGCTTGATGATCTGAAACACCCCTCCTACATGTAAACCTGTATGTGTATGATACATTTCAAGTATTATTGAGCCCAGTAATCCTGTAAAACTACAAATTATAAATGAGTTGATGGCATATATTAATAGAAGGATTATCACCATTAAAAGTTTGCTATGTCACAAAAAGTTTGCTATTATAACATGAATCCCCATTTGTTGAAAAACAATATTTAAAAATAGAAAAAAATAGACATAGAATACTGTTCTTTAATGTGATCAAAAAGGTATTTCAAAACTGACATGCTTTTTTAAAACAAAGATTAGAAGTTTTCTCACAAGAAATGAGGATAATACAGAGATATCCTTCAGCCAAATTATTATTTGACAAAGTCCTCAAAGTGTTATACATAACATTAGCACAAGAGGTTGAAATTAAATGGAAAGACATTAGCAACAAAATAAAATCATTCCTATTTCTTGATGGAATGATAGTATACTCAGAACCCCCTCCCCCAGTCAGCAATGAAACTAATTGAGAAGATTAATAGTTTCAGTAAAGTAGCTGGAGCCAAAAATAAATCCACAGTTAATTAGCATTTTATATATTACTAACAAAAAGAAGACATAATAAATATAGAATACATCATTTTGATTCAATAAAGTTAAGAAATAGATGAATAAAATAATTGAAATTAAAATAGGGAAAATAGTGATTAAACTCTATTTTGAAGAGTTTGTGTCAAATATTGCGGAAAATAGCCTGACATACAATATATATATATATAATACATATACATACACATACATATACACACACATACATACATAAATATATGTATATATACATATATATGTGGATCTCATTATAATATATATGTACATACATAAACACATATTTTATATATACCTATAATTTGTTGTTGTTTGTCCTTTGGTCTTGAAGTGCACCATGACATCAGGGTAATATCATGACTTTCAGTGAAATGGATTTAAATGATGGAGAACTGTTCAAAGTCACCTCTCTTTCCTCCATAGGCATCTGGGTTCAGTGACAAGATATACATCAGGATTATTGGAGATGACCCTGCATGTTTAAGGCAATTGTGGTCAAATGACTTGTCCATGGTCACACAGTTAGTAAGTATATGAGGTAAGATTTGAACTCAATTCCTCCCAACTTCAGGGCCAGTGCTCTATCCACTACACCACCTAGCTGACCCTATAATATGTATAAATGTATGTATATGCACACAAAATATATACATATCTATACATGTACATATATGGGTATGTGCATATGGAATATATATGCATATATATTGTCTAAAATATTAGGTATCAGACTATTCAAGTAATAGATGATACAAATTCTACTATATATGCATATAAATAAATGTGCTTATGTATATATATTATATGTGTATGTATATAAACACACACATATATGTGTATGCATTACTCACCTAGAATCATTCCCTAATATTTAAATGATTAAAGTATATGACCATATAGTTTTCAAAATAACTAACTGTGAAATAAAAACAATTTTAAAACATTCTCCAACTCACCAATAATATGAATAATGAATATTAAAACAATTCAGGCTTCATCCCATGAAATGCAAATTATTTTTTCAACATTCAACAAGCATTTATTGTGTCTACTACATATCAATCATGGTATTAGGTACACAACATACAAACAAAAACATGATGACTTTATAAAGGGAGCTAATGTTCTTTTGGCTAATGTTGGAGGGCCTATGAGAAGAGAGGTACAATGATATACTTTGATAACTTTGTGACTAGGTTAAACCCAGTCAGAATTTCAACTTGGAATTTTGCAAGCAAAATGACCAATATTTGAAACAGTTTTCCCATTACTTCACACAATCTTGATGCCATGGAATCCAAAGATAAAAAACAAAGATCCAATATATACCAAAACATTCAGAGTAAAACTATTTATATAAACAAAGTGGATGTCCATCATTTAAAAACGTACAATCTACAAATATAATAGCATATTAATGAGAATCAAGAAATTACTAATATTATAGATTCACAAAGAATCATGGGAAGATTTCTTGTGGCCTGATGTGGCCTAAATAAGCAGTATTAAATGCAAACTGTAAACAAAGCCAAAACGTGAAAAATAAATCACATTACGAGCAATTGAAAAACTACTGGTTGTTAAAGAGAACATAATCAAATATAGCCCCTTTCTCTTGAGGGAGACACTGCACACCACGGTATTCTCAGATGTGTCTTTTGTGCTCTTGTGTTTTTGATTAATTATTTTTCTTTGTTAAATAGGAGTTTTCTTTGGAGGATACTTTGATTTTTTTCTTTCTGAGATGACCACCATAAAGATCAAAGTCATCAACATACTGTATTTTAAAGTTAAATAAATCTCCAATGATTATGAAAGTGAAAAATGGAAATGATTTGCCTACAAATATATCTATAGACATTTGAAATAGCATTGGTACCTGTTAGCCATTCAAGTTTGGGGTCCATAAAGTGACTGAATGGATATTTATGACAAATACTGACAACACTGGGTCAAAATTATATTTTACATTTAAAAGGAATTTAAAATAACTGAATTGAGCGATTTCCTCCTATATCTTAGGTAGTTAGATAGCTTTGTGCAATCAATTTCTAAAACTCCTTGATGTGATTTTGCAGTGATGTAGTTTCCCACTAAAATAATACCAGCTTCAGCGGAAAGCATTAATATACCTAAAGCAAATAATGCCCTGCTCTAGATTTGTCCCATCCATTTTTTTAACTAAGCCAAATCTATACAGAATTTTTTCTTTATTTGTAAAATAGTACTTATTTATGCAGTTTCAACCATATTATCATGTAATATGCCCAATGGCTCTCCGGTTGTCTTCATGCCTCCTTGTCCTAGACTTGCCTCTGAATATGCACTCTAGATCTACCCTAGGCCCTGAGCTCTAGAACAGTGAGAATTCTCTATATCTAGACCAGACCAAAACTTACCACATTGCTCTCTGGCCATTTTCATCCCATGTTTCTTGCCTCAGTCTCTTCTTCTAGCCTCTAGTTATTCCAGCTCTCATCATGGAGGCCAAGGTTTCTGATTGGCTAAATTTCTCCTTATTTAGCCCAAATCCAGATCCATTATGCTGCACTCCCACCATCTGAATGACCCCTTGCTCCAAGTTCCATCTCTAACCCAGAACACCATCTCTCACCTGGGGACCCTAGGCTCCTGATTAGTGAGAATCCTTTATATCTAACCTAGAATGAGACCCACATTGATGCTCTCCATTCATCTTCATTCCATGGCACTATTACTGTAATCTTCCCCAGTCCCCCTGCTTCCTACCTCTAGCAACTTCTTTTTTGTGTGTAAGGCAATTGGGGTTAAGTGACTTGCCCAGGGTCACACAACTAGTTATGTGTTAAGTGTCTGAGGCTGGATTTGAACTCAGGTCCTCCTGACTCCAGGGCCAGTGCTCTATCCACTGTGACACCAGCTTCCCCTACCTCTAGATCTAAGAAGAATAATTAAATCAACACTACCATTCCTGGAAGAAATGAGTCATTCAGTTGCCTTATGGATCCATTTATTTTCCTTGTGATTTTCAAAACATAAACACCCATCCTCATTATCACCTGCTTATATTTTTGTCTTCCCTTCTTAGAATGTAAGCTCTTGGAGGGTGGGAACTATATAAATTGTTATATCTGTATCCCAAGTCTTTATCATGGAGTCTGACACATAGTAAGCTTATAAAAAGCCTTTCCATCTTTTGTATTCATTCCTGGTAGTGAGCACTGTGTTTTAAGGATGTTCATGTTATTATCATAGTGGGTTTTTTGTGTTGTTTTGTTTTTTAACTCAAAGGGAACTTTGAGATCATCTAGACCAATAAGTTCATTTTTATAGCTAATAAAGCTAAGGCCCCGGAGTTATGAAATGAATTTCCAAAATTGAAACAGCTGAGAAGCAATAGAGCAACCTAAACCCAGATCTTCTGACTCCAAATCCAGAGTTCTTTCCTCCACACCACAACAGTCTCCCCAAAAGCTCTTGGGTTTTATTTTCTTTGTGCAAATTCCCCTAATAACCAGTCTAGTAGGTAGTCCATAAGTTTCCATTATTAAACACATACATGTTAATGCACATGCAAAGACATACTCACACATATGTACCATATACCTATTGAAATGAAACAAAATAACTTAGAAGTCATTTATTTCCAGTAAAACACTTTGCATTAGCTTAGTATGAATATGTAGATCTAGAGAGAGCAGCAAGCTTGGAGTCAGGAGAACTATACTTGTATCCTAGACTTATTAGCCGTCATTGTGAGCTAAGTGACTTGATTTCATGGATCCCCAGTCTCTCCTTCTATCACATGAATCAAAGATATTGACACTACCTTCTTAACAAAGTTGATGCATGAAAAAACTTTGCAAATCATGCATGTGTATTTACACAAAGCTTATACACACGTGTATGCATGTATGTACATGCATGTAACATAGGGTTGTTTACAAAGGAATATTTCCTTAAAATATATAATTTCCCCCATAACATATGGGAGGCATAGTTCTACTTGTTTTCTCTGTATTATCTCATTTTGATGGGAAGAAGAAGGTATTAGATTCATAGCTTAACTTGGTTCCCATAGAGCACAGTGTCTTTTCTAAGTCTAGAATCTCCTTTGGCTTAAGTCCAAGAGGTTCTCAGGACTTCCGTTCTGGGATGGCTGACTGCTGCACCACCCTCCTGCAATCCTGGCTCTAAGGTGACTATTGCTCAAACTTCTAATCTTGCAAGAATTACCTACAGTACCAAAAACTGAGGACAAACAACAAAGAACTGATAGAAACACCACCAGGACCATTTTTTGGATACACACACACATGCAAAGGGATATGCATGCATGTATATATGTATACACATGCATGTACATTATTTTTATAGATATTTACACAATATACATGTGCTGGTTCTAGTGTATTGTGTGTCATATGGTATATATTTTTGCATGTATACATACATTCATGCATGCACATATACACACATATTCATGCACATATATACACATATACACACATACACACATAGTAGTGTGCTGGAGCCAGATCATGCTATCTTATGCAAGCTGGTTGTTAAATTTATATAAACAAATGCTCACTTATATATTAGAAATCAGAAAATGCTAGAAAGCAGGGCTTGATTTATTGATTGTGTAGACTAGAGAAAGTGTTGGAAAAATGTTAATAATGAAGATTCAGCTTAAAAGAATATAATGAATACATTTTTCTAGAGGTGGTTATCAAGCAATAACTAACTCAGCCCTGCATACAGACATACACATCTATATAAACACATATAGATATATATGCCTATAAAAGTTCAACTTAATATTATTTCATATTTTACCACTTTCTCTTATTTTATGGGTAATATAAGTGAACCCTTGTCACTGTTCTTTATATTTAACATTGTAAATAATGGAGATATTGAGACATTAAATGTCTTGCCCCCATCCCATAGTGAATGAATGAGGAAGATTAACACAAAAATTAGGGCAAAGAAGGCACCCCCAATTTTCTAAGAATGGAACTGTTTTCACAAATAAGTATTATTTTGCCTGAAACATTTTACTCATCTAAGTTGTTGATATAAAGCATCCACATATGGAAAAATATAAAACACAAATATAAATAAGTTGTGTGATGGTTAAATACCAAGTAAAGAAAGAAATGCTTCTTTGCATATTTTGTTTCAAATATCCTAAAAATATTATTTCTGCAGAGCAATACCATGACTCTAATGCTTTTCTAGGAGCTATAACTCATATGTTATTAGTGTGTCAAGCTAACTTTACATACAAGGAAAAAAGTACCATGTGTAAGAAAGAAAATGATAGAAGCAGCATTAAAAATTTGCATGTCATTGATAATACTCCCCCCAACCCCCAATAAAACCAGTAGCTCTGACAGATTATGAAGTTGTCAGCTATTCTCCCAGCACTGCCTTTGGAAAACTCTTCTACCCTGCTAAAAAGACAATCCAAGTTTTGTTTTAAAATTTTATATGATATATCAATTTCTGAAAACACAATACCCTGGAACATAAATCTGCCCTGGCTTCTAAAATGATAAAAAACAAGGTTTTCAAACTAATCAGAATTTGGATTCCTGACTTTTAGGTTCTAGATAATCCTTCCTTATCATTAAATGGTGACTGGAGTTCTGGGAGACACTGAGGTTACAAAGAGCTTTTTCAGAAAGGCAGCATATTAGAATGGATAGAAAGTTAGCCTTGGAAGAAGAAAGACTTTGATTTGTATATTGTCTATGACACATACTATTTGTGTGACCATGGCAAATCTCTTATGTTTTCAGTGTTCCAAGTATAGAACTCTCAATGACTATAAATTACAAATGAATTACAGATCTGCATTGGTTGAGGGAATTTCCACACTGGGGATTCACCATACCTATGAAATAATTAAGATCCTTCAACCTACTGCCCCTAAAAAAAATCAAGATGTCTCACATATATTTCTTATTTCCCTACTATTCCCAAATCTAAATTCATTTGAAAAGAAGTATCTGTTTACAAAAGAGCAGAATTTCAGAGTTATATGGGTTCTAAGAAGCCATTTTATACAACCCAGACCTTATTAAGAAGTCACTTTACTGTTTGCTTAATAAATGAACATCCAACTTTTTCTTGAAGGCCTTCAATAAAAAGGAATACTCTCCTGGGATAGCACATTCCCTTTTGGAATTGCTCTAATTATTAGGGAGTTTTAAAACAAATTCTAGAACAAGATTTGAAAAACCTATTCCAATTTTGAATGGAATATGGGGGAGTCATTAGTACCACATTTCACTCCTCCTCAGGTTCCTCTCCTTTACTTTCAAATCAACAAGATGTACCACACCCATCATTCCACAGGATGTGGTCACAGCACCCACACATGCAACTCCTCCCTGACATTCCAAAGAACATTCATTCATTCAACATTCATTCAACATCCAAAAAACATTTATTAGGTGCCAATTATGCAAAAATCTGCCAACTGGGCATAACTCTTTTGAAAGTTTGCTGACCCATGTTATAGGAGCATTTTGCCTTTTAAAAAGAAGTTAGTCTTGGAAGGAAAGGTGGGCATGAGATTCTACATTCTTATAAATTGAGTATAGAATTTATGTTCATATATATTAGAGAACATTTTGTCATTAGAACTTGGAGATTCAACCATTACATTTGAAATATATGTCTCTATCCATACTGTTTAGAAAATACAGTGCTTGGGGATTTCTCAAGCTACAGTTTCAAAATATATGCATCTTTACATCTACCATGTAGAATCCCTAATTTCCTTTACAACTCAGGAAGTAAAATCCCCATACAAGATCTCTCCTGACCCTGTCAACATTTTTAGCATTCATTCTATCTTGAAATTACTTTGTATGCAATTTGAGAAGTCATGATGACATAATGGATAGAGGGTTGCATTTGGATACAGGAAAACTCAAGTCCTTTCTTTATATGAGTTGTATAACCATAGGCAAGCCACTCAGTACTCTAGGAGAAAACCAAAGTTACAGATATATATTTTTTAAAATCTCCCATACTAGGAAAATGTGTGTTATAGAGGAGGAGATTAATAAGTGCTTATTCAATGAATAATGAAATAGATGAACAAATAAACAAAAGAATGAATGAATGAACAAACAAACGAATGAATGATGAAAACCTTATTAATTTGTGTTGTTGCATAGTGCTTCCAAGCTGGGAGGTTCCACCATATTAGATCAGTGGTCAAATCCAAAAATGTGGGGCGGGGGCGGGGGCAGAGGGGCACTTCACCTTTCTTCACTTAGGTATGATTTGGATTCCACAAGTATAATGTAACGCTTTGAGTATAAGTACCATTTCATTAATAAACATGCATCTATTAAGTGCTTGAATGAGACAGTCACTATATCTATATTTTCTTTAGTAGAGTGCCTTGAATGTGTTCTAGGTTGAATTGAATCTTATTTTTTACAAGGAAAAAAAAAATATATATACACATACATACATACATAAACACACACAAACATATATACATATATATATACATATATACATATATAAAGTAGCAAATATACTCAGTGTTTGACAAAGAGGACAAACCATGAGTTTGTTGACATGATAACAGAATGCTCAAGGCAGCAGCTAAAAAAATACTCCCTCCCCCCAAAGAAAAGTACTTTTCACTGATACTCCCCACACTAAGGACATTCAGATGAGGAGGAAGGAAAAGACCCACTTGGGAAAGCTTGAACAAAAATAAACAAAGAAGATAAAATGGAAAAATAATATTTTTGCCTCTACACCAGAGAGAAATGTCAATTTGCTGTGTCAGTAATGTTTATCTGTGTTTCATGTAGCCTATAAATGTTATTGCATTGCAGTCTTTTTAATTGATTTTGGTTTTTAAAGGATTTTGCCTCATTCTTTATTTACAGTATTATTTTTAGGTGAAAACTCTATAAAGCACAGCACCAATATAAGCATTTTCAAGATAAAACCCAGTAACTCCATTGACCTAAAGATGTCTTTAGTCTACAGTTTCAGTGGACACCTTGCCCTATGCTATCCCATCCTTCAAGAAAGCAAAATGTAGTAGAAGGCCTGCTGGAAAACTGGATTTCAATTCTGGGTTTTATTATAAGCTATGTGACTATAGATGAGTCTCTGACTCCCTGGATCTGTTTCCCCATCTTTGAAATGGAGATAATAATATTTGTGCTTCCTAAATCATAGGGTTGTTTGGAGCAAAGTGTTTTATAGACATTAAGTCACTAAATAAACATTATTTCTTCTTATTATTATTAATGATAGTTTGATATTACATAGAAAGAGAATCTGACTTTTTGTTTGTTTTTGGTGAGGCAATTGGGGTTAAGTGACTTGTCCAGGGTCACACGGCATGTTAGGTGTTAAGTGTCTGAGGCCAGATTTGAACTCAGGCCCTCCTGACTCCAGGGCCAGTGCTCTATCCACTGCACCACCTAGCTGCCCCAAATCTGACTGTTTTAACCATATTATTAAGATCATAATGGGTACTGCCCTCAGTAACTCTAGTGTTGTCTTATTCCTTAAGAATTTTGTGGGAGCAGCTAGGTAGCACAGTGGATAAAGCACTGGCCCTGGATTCAGGAGGACCTGAGTTCAAATCTGGCCTTAGACACTTGACATTTACTAGTTGTGTGACCCTGGGAAAGTCACTTAACCCTCATTGCACCCCCCCCCAAAACAAAAAGAATTTTGTTTAGTCTTACTAGAGTATATGGGAAGGGACAGGTGAAGGCTTTGGCATAAGTGACTACTATAAGTGGATAGTGTTAGACCATTTCTTCTTACTGAGAAACTAGCTAATATTTACTGATCAATTCAGCAAGAGTTTAGGCTTTTAAGTATTTATTAAAGTGTATTAGAAGTTAGTAAAGAGAGAGAAATTAAGGACAGATTTCTTAGCTTAGATCTATTTGGGATAGCCAGAGATAAAACCTTGTTTTTCCCTAACAGCCCACATGAAGGTCTCTGTCCACCACCAAACCAAAGTCCTGAACCAAAAGAGCCAGCTTCTCAACAGCTTCTCCCAGAAGCCCCTTGTGAAACTGGAAGCAGGGACATCCTCACACACAGCTCCAAGATAATTGGCTGGTAGCACTGATTGCCACGACCCACAGGTGGTAGGCACAACTTCACGATGCCAATCTGACCTTTGAAACCCCAGAAAGGTCACTTCTGGATGCCAAGTCACATGTTTTCTTTTCAGGCCTGATTCTCACAATGTCCCTCTTAGCAGGAGGTATTGTTCCAATTCTCACATTACCCACATTACAATAAAATATGGTCGGAGGCAGCTAGGTGGTGCAGTGGATAAAGCACTGGCCCTGGATTCAGGAGGACCTGAGTTCAAATCAGGCCTCAGACACTTGACACTTACTAGCTCAGGAGGACCCCCATTGTCCTGCAAAATTAAAAACAACAACAACAACAACAATAAACTGTGATCTAATTATAGTATTAGAAGAGAATTTCATTTCAAAATATGTCTTCAATTCTTTTTTTTTTTAGGCAATTATGGTTAAGTGACTTGCCCAGGGTCACTCAGCTAATTAAGTATCTGAGGTCACAATTGAACTCAAGTCTTCCTAATCCAGGGCCCATGCTCCATCCACTGCACCACCTACCTGCACCTTTCCATTATTTTCCTATTCCTATTAATCCCTTCCACTTAATTTCCAGTCCCATAAAATTGGCTGGCCAACTGTTCTATACATTACAAATTCCATCCTTTGCCCTCCTTAATATCTCTACAACTTCTTACACTATGGGCCATCCAACCTTTATAGTTATTTTGTCTTGCATGGGTTTTTGTAACACCACTCTGCACTAGTTTTCTATGTCTGCAAGAGTATACATAGAGGAGTTAGCATTAAAAAGGAAAAGGGCCACTTTATTCTCTAATACTGGAGCAATGAAAAATAGTTGGAATGCTGCAGAGATGGACTGAAATGAGGAAATGGGGTAGAAAGAAAGCTAACAAGGAATGATCTCCTTTTCATTAAATGACTGTATAAGCCAAAGTCTTCTGTTAAAAGGGAGAAAGGCAGAGTTGGTGTAACTATCTTGAAAAGAAATGAGAACATTTGTAGTTTCTATTGTGGGGAGTACAGTTTTGGCATGTAGTAGTGAGGGCCAAGGCGAGACTGAATAACCAATTTATAATGACATGAATCACACTCATAATCTGTTATAGGACTTACAACAGCATTTAGCGACAAAAGTGACTCAGAGAAAAAGGCAAATCATGGGAATAATCCAGCACCGTTGTAGGGCAAGGAATTAGCAGCTGATATTTCTAAAGTCTTTTCAAGTTTTAAAGCCCTTCATATACAACATCTCATCTGACCCTCCCAACAAGTCTATGAATTGAACAAGTCAATCACCATTCAATCAACAAAAAATTTCTAAGCACCTACTATGCAACGACATTTTGATAAGTTCGGAGGATATAAGGACAAAAACAAAAATAAACCAAATACTTTAAGTATGATTTTTCTGCTTTTTAACAGATGAGAAAACAGATCAAGAGAAGATAAGTAACTTTCCCCAAGGATCTGAGACAGGATTTGTACATTGGTCTTTCTGTATGTTGTCCCAACTTATACAAAGTTTCTTACTAATTTCTCTGCCTCTATAGCATCAGTTTAAACTTTATATTGACAACTTAAAGCTCAGAACTGACAGCAAATATGAAAACTTCATGCAAAGTAAAGATAAATATTATTAAAAATATTAAGAGAAGGGGCAGCTAGGTGGTGGAGTGGATAAAGCACCATCCTTGGACTCAGGAGGACCTTAGTTCAAATCTGGCCTCAGACACTTGAAACTTACTAGCTGTGTGACTCTGGGCAAGTAAGTTAACCCTCATTGCCCTGCCACCCCCCAAAAAAAGAATATTAAGAGGAAACCCAGAAAGGCACCATTAATATAAATTTGTTCTCTTTTTTCTTTCCTTGTTTTTTTTTTTTTGGTGGGGCAATGAGGGTTAAGTGACTTGTCCAGGGTCACACAGCTAGTGTAAAGTGTCCACTGAGCCACCTAGCTGCCCCCTATGTTCTCTTAATTTATAATTTCTTTCACCACTAATTCCTGTAATGAACCATATGTTTTTGTTAGTGCCAGTCAATTAGTCTGTCAATAACAATTTATTAAGTGCTAAGTGCCAGGCACTGTGCTAAGTGCTAAGGACACAAAGAAAGGTAAAAGATGGTCTCTGCTCTCTTGGAGTTCATGATCAAATGGAAGACACAACATGCAATTAACTCTCTGAAAATAAGCATTTACAGGATAACTTGGAATTAAAATAGATAGAGGGAAGGCACTAAATTTGAGAGAAATTAGGAAAGGCTTCTTGTAGGGGATGAAGTTTGAACTGCAACTTGAAAAAAATCATGGAAGCCAGGAAGGGGAGATGGGGTAAAAGAAAGTTCTAGCCATGGGAGACAAGATATGAAAATACAGAGAATTGAAAGATGGAGTGTATTCTTTGAGGAACAACAAGGAGGCCAGTGTCATTGGATTTCAGTGTGTCTTGGCATATTACAACCAATTTATGATTTATGGGTTGAAGGATATATAATGAGAATCTCGTATATCACATACTCCATTGTTTTGCTGAAATGGTGTCATCCATAAGGAGCACACAGTTGGCTCTTTCCCCAAAAAACTGTGAGGAGTGGAGCATATCTGGACATTCTGTGTTTTCCTACTACACACTGGGAGAAGGATTTCTTCCATCAGCTACATAGCTGGAACTGTTGGTGCCTTTCTTTCTTTCTTTCTTTTTTTACATTTTATTTTATTTTGTGGAATGATGAGGGTTAAGTAACTTGCCTAGGGCCACACAGCTAGTAAATGTCAAGAGTCTGAGTCAGGATTTGAACTTAGGTCCTCCTGAATCCAGGGCCAGTGCTCTATCTACTGCGCCACCTAGCTGTCCCCAACTGTTGGCATCTTTAAACTCACCCTAGTCAACAATGGTTGTGACTTTGTTTCATTTACATCTAAGGTAGCTAAGTGATTCTTTCACTGAAAGGTTTCTCTGGAAAAAAATCCATAGAGGTAAAGGCTGTCTATCCTTTTCCTCCCTCCTTACTATCAAGGCCATGTGTCCCTGAGAAGTAGGCCTGGGTCTTTGGCTCTTTGTTTTGTTTTGTTTTGCTTTTTTTCATCTGATTTGGGATAGGAGTATAATATACCAGCTCCAAGGGTCCAGGAATCCAGTGAGTGATATAGCCAGGCATGTAGCAATGCTCTGAAGAAGAGGTAGATCTGGTACTAAAGTGCTAGAGAAGCCAGTAATCATGTTGTCTTTAGACACAAACTTGATGGGATCATAACCATGTAGGAACTGTGCTGAATTGTGAATCTAATGCTCTACAGGAGACTGAGGAGAAATACGCAGACACACACACACACACACACATACACATATATATACATACACATAAATACATATATGTGTGTGTTTATGTGTATATATCCATTTGTTATATATGCATAGATGTGTATAGTGTGTATGTGATACATATCTACACATACACATACTCATATATATAGATATATACATACATAAATATATATACATACATACAAACCTCTACCAGAGGAGAAATGTAGGGGGAAATTATGCACATATCACAAATGGATAAACATTTTCCGTGATCTCTCAGGGGCATAATTTCCCCCTATATTTCTCCTCTGGTAGAGTATTTTATGTATGTGTATATATATATATATGCATGTAAGTATGTATATACACATGCATGCACACACACAAATATTAATATGTTATATATTTTATATATATAATCTTTGAAGTAAATATTCTTTTATAAAATCATTTCAATGTTAAGTGGATAAATAAAACTTGATTTCTAGTCACTGGGCCAGTAATTGTGGATAGAACACAACTTGTAGTGGTTCAAACAGATGTCAGAGAAAAGAAAGATAGCAACTCTCTGGTTAAACTAGAACAATGAGGGAGGAGATGAAATTAGATCCTGAGAGAGTAGGGCTAAAATCATCCATGTTACAGAAAAATCACATGGAAAGCATTTTGCAAATCGTAGAGTGCTGAATAAAGTGGTGGTATTGATGGTGGTGGTGATAATGATGATGAAGATGATGATTGATGAAGGGCAGCAACATGGTGCAGTGGATAGAGTACTGGGCCTAGAGTCAGAAAGACTTATTTCCTGTATTCAAATCTGGCTTCAGACACTAGCAACTGAAGAACAACCACAAAAATTACTAATGAATCCTAGGGAGTTGACTGAGGCATGCAGTGTTGTCCAGGGTCAAATATCTAGTAAGTGTCAGTGGTAGGATATGAACAGGATATTCTGAGCCTAAGCCCTCTTCACTTAACCAAGCTTCCTCTGAGTCTAATACTCTTCCTATTCACTTAGCATGATTCCTTTTCCACCAACAACAAGCATATTACTAGCTAGGTGGCATTGTGGATAGAATGATGGATATTGAATCAGGGAGCTATGAATCCAAATCTGCCTTAAACATCTACTAGTTCTGTGGCAGTGAGCAAGTTACTTAACCTCCGTCTGTCTTGGTTTTTCCATTTGTAAAATAAGAGTAATAATAGTGCATGTGTTTCAGAGTTGTGAGGATCAAATGAGATAATATCCGTAAAGTGCTTTACTAATCTTAATTCTTGTTGCTGTTGTTTAGTCATTTCAGTCATGTCTGACTCTGTCACTCCATCTGGGGTTTTCTTGCAAAGATACTGGGTGGTTTGCCATTTCCTTCTTCAGCACATTTTACAGATGAAGAAACTGAGGCAAACAGTAAAATGAGTTGCCTAGTGTCACATAGCTAGTAAGTGTCTGAGGCCATATTTGAACTCAGGAAAATGAGTCTTCCTGACTACAGGCCCAGTGCTTTATCCTTTGCTCACCCTAGCTTCCTGTAAATATTAAAGCACTATGCCAATAGCTAGCTATTCTTATTAGTAGTAGTATTTTGCTCTTTAAGAAGAGTCTTGGTGTAATACAGACATAATGGAGATATTTTGAGAAGGGTCATAGAGTTGAAGTTCTATTTAAACTGTTCATAAGTACTACATGAATAACATGTAGTGGAAAATTGGGTTATTTATCTGCTTAATGCAAACCCAAATCTTATTTTTTGCCCTATTTATCAAGATTTTTCATATGACATTGTTTTTGATTGTTAAAATATCCAGAAAAAAATAAAGTTACAATTCTCTCCTTGGGCTTCTATGCAATTGACACAGCTTTACTATTTTTTCCCTTAACTCTGTCCCAAAATGATTGAAAGATAGAGGGTCCATCCTGTTACCGTAGCAACATAGTGACATCTCCCTTTCCACTTTAGTGTGAGAGGAAGTATTAATTTGAAATCTAGCAATCTCTACCACACATGAATCCTTACATCCACTCCAAGTAGTTGTTCAATGTAGGGGTTGCTTCAACATTTCAAGTAAGATCAATGAGCATTTGGTAATAATAAAATAAGCTATATGATCAGAATTTAGGGTTCTATGAGGGTAGAAACAAGTATACTCAGTACCCAGTCACTACTCTGCAGTACTTCTACATTTCTTATCACTAAAAAATAAAGTATCTATTCATCAACACAGATATTTCTCAGCAGATGAAGAGAAAATAATATGCACATTGAGTTTGACTTATGTTTTTACTTGTAATTCTATACTGTCGTTAAAAGGGTAGCTGAATTCACACACACACACACACTTCTCTTTGAGTCATTTAGTTGATATTAACAAATTCAAGCAGTTTAGCTAGTGAAGAGGACCTGGAAAGTCAGGAGTTTAAGCACCGTGGCTATTAAGGGATGTAGAGACTGGCAGATAAGATGCTGAAAAACAGCCAATCGGGAAAAGACTACTAAAGAAACAAAGAAAGGAAGCAGTATAGAGTACACAGAGGACTTTTGCAAGTTGAAGGGAAGATGCAAAAGCTTTCAAAAGAATTCTGAGAGGAAATGAGAAGGAGATTTTAAAGAATCAGAGAATAGATGTTTATCTTCACCCAAGCATTCCTGTGTGGCATTTATCCAAATGATAGGGGCATAGTAGGGTGATTGAATGTATCTGGGAAGGGTCCCTGCTTTCATCAGTATTAGAAAATCCCAGTGTGGGAATTCCCTTCACCAATAAGTTTTCCAACTTCTATATGACTTAAAAGGAAGTTGTCTCACTAGGAAGTGTCCTAAGGAGCGTAGAGATTAAGTGACTTAACTCAGAGGCATAACTAGTAAATATTATCTATGGGGAAGCAGCATGATATCATGGAAAGGGCATTGATTCTGAAGTGAGAATGCCTAGGGTTAATTACCTTTCCCTGTGGCTGCTACTTGTGTGACAATAGGGGAGTCACTTAACTTCTGTTGGCCTCAATTTCCCCATTTGTAAAGTGAGGGGGTTGGCTTGGATATCCTGCAAGATTCCTTCCAGTTTTAAATCTATAATGCTATGTGAGTTTTCAATCTAGGTCTGCCTAAATCCAAACCCATCATTCTATCCACTGATATTACTGATTGAAAATAATGTTTTCAGTTAAGTTACCCTGAACAAATAATAGGAAAAAAATTGCAATGACAATTTGTTCCAGCCATGTAGACAAACTAAAAAATTGAAGACTCCTATTTGGAGTCCTCCTTATTAAAACTATATTCTTCATTTGCTAATAATGTGGAAAATGACCAAATTTCTCCTTTCCTTTGGGTTTTGAATGCCCAACATTAAGTAGAATCCAAAGAATGATGTAAACTACAGGCAGAACCAAAAATTCTATCTGTGCTTATTAGTCGTGGGTCATGGTAATGTTAGTCAAGTAAGCAAATTTACTACTTCATCATCATTGGCATTCTGTTCTGTTGCTTCAATAACTATGACTAAATGAACTCATGACATTTTATGGATCAAATATGCCTAGTACATCCTTCCTTAACCTGCCCAACATTCCAATTCCTTTGTAATATGAGTTTTCATTAAAATCCAATATAAAATGAGTCTTCAGTGGTAGACTTAATCAGTCTACAAGTTGGGTTTACCATGTGCTAAACATAATCTTAAGTGTCAGGGATACAGAAAATAAGGAAAATATAATCTCTGATCTCTAGAATTTTGTATTCTAAAGAAGATAAAACATATCAGCATGTATAAGTTAAATACAAAATAGATGGAAGGACAACACAATGAACATGATGAAAAAAGACTGGTTAAATGTCTTCTAAAACAACATGTATAGAAGGTGGAGTCAAAGGTAAGTATATGAGACTAAATATCAAAAGATACCATTGACCTCTAAGAATAGAGTCAGGAAGTGGCACATGTCAAAATTGAGCCTGGCAAAGAAATCTAAGGAAGAAATTAGCAAAATTTAAGGGAAAACAAGTATCCAAGAAAGGATGAGTCCACTAAACAGTGTGAATGGGACAATTATAATGGAGACAAGGTAAAGGAAGAACATTTGATTTTAACTTTCTAAATACAGAAAATTTTTGGACTGGAAACGAAAGACCAAAAATAATGAGAAATTGAAACTAAAAATGAATAAGAATATTACTAATAGCAAGGAATTCTTGATAAAGTCATTTCCAAGTTTAAATAAATATATCCATGGATATTGAGAAAGTAAGGAAAGTTATGGGGTGATAGAATAGAAGACTAGTAAAGCATTATTAATGATGTGGGAGCCCTGAGAATATATGAAGGTAATAAGAAAAGCAAAAATAGATAAGAAAGAATAAATATTAGGGTGGAATAATGACATAGATAGTTGAACAAATCTGATGGAGGAAATGAGATTAAATAGGATCAAGGAGACATGTTGAGGGGTGGGCCTGGGATAGAAAGGCCATCTTATAATCAGATAATAGAGGATAGGAGGAGACAGAAATGATAGGAAATTAATTTGAGCTAAATAGAAAGGGAAAGGAGGGAGTGAGTCATGAATAGTATCTATTTTCTAAGTAATGTTACAAAGAAGTGTTTTCAACTAAGGGGAGGGAAAGGGGAAGGGATGATATGGAAGTCTGGGGAAGAAGGTGTAATGGATGAAATATGGAATCAATTAAAGAGGAGGGAAAGGATTGCTTTGGTTCAATGAAGACACAGTTGAGGTTAGAAAAAATAAATATATAGGGTACCCAGTCATTTTGATAGTTTGACTTCCTCCAGCTCAGTACATGAGTGGGAGGAAAGGAAGAAAATGGTGGTTGAAATTAAGGGCTGGGGTTTGGCAAGGGGCTCAAGAGGAAAGGATAGTGGGGAGTTACAATTTTGTGTAACTGAAATTAGATTTATGATCTATTCTTTCACTTTTTTGATTAAAACATTTCCTAGTAAAAGCTATGAAAGATACTTAATTGGGTTCTCTGTCTCTGTCTCTGTGTGTTTCTCTCTCTCTTTCTCTCTCTCTCTCTCTCTCTCTCTCTCTCTCTCTCTCTCTCTCTTTAATATTTAGGCCATATATCTATTTTGGGTTTATTATAGGATAAAGTGTTGCTTTAACCTAATTTCTACCAACCTCAAATTTTCTTAGTTCCTTTCAAATAGAATTTTTTCTCCAAATAATTTGTCTCCTCTTATTTATTAAATATGATTTAATTGCATTTTTCTTTTTTATCATAAATGTATTTTATTATTTTATAATTAAATGTAGAGATAGTTTTCAACATTTGTTTTTTTGTTTGTTTTTTTAAGTGAGGCAATTGGGGTTAAGTGACTTGCCCAGGGTCACACAGCTAGTAGGTGTTAAGTGTCTGAGGCCGGATTTGAACTCAGGTACTCTTGACTCCATGGCCGGTGCTCTATCCACTGTACCACCTAGCTACCCCCACATTTGTTTTTATAAGATTTCTAGTTTCAAATTTTTCTCCCTCCCTCCCCTGATCCCCCCACCCCAAGACAGCAAGCAATCTGATATAGGTTATATATGTACAATCGCATTAAACATATTTCTGCATTAGTCATGCTGTGGAAGAAGAATTGGACCAAAAGGGAAAAACATCAAAAAAAAAATGAAAGAAAGAAAGAAATAGTATGGTTCAATCTGCATCCAGATGCCACAGTACTTTTTTCTGGATTTGGAGAGCATTTTCCATCATGAGTCCCTTGGAACTATCTTGGACCACTGTATTGCTGAAAAGAGTCAAGTCTATCACAGTTGATCAACACACAATATTGTTGATATTTTGTACAACGTTCTCCTGGTTCTGCTCATCTCACTTAGCATCAGTTCATGTAAGTCCTTCTAGGTGTCTCTGAAATCTGTTGGCTCATCATTTCTTTCTTTCTTTTTTTTTTTTTTTTTTTAGTGAGGCAATTGTGGTTAAGTGACTTGCCCAGGGTCACACAGCTAGTAAGTGTTAAGTGTCTGAAGCTGGATTTGAACTCAGGTCCTCCTGACTCCAGGGCCAGCACTCTATCCACTGTGCCACCTAGCTGCCCCCTACTCATCATTTCTTACAACACAATAGTATTCCATTACATTCATATACCACAACTTGTTCAGCCATTCCCCAATTGATGGGCATCCCTTCAATTTCCAATTCCTTGCCACCACAAAAAGGGCAGCTATAAATATTTTTGTACATATGGGTCCTTTTCCCTTTTTTATAATCTCTTTGGTATAAAGATCTAATAGTGAATTTGGTAAAAAAGATCTAATAGTGATATTGCTGGTTCAAAGGGTATGCATGGCTTTATAGTTCTTTGGGCATATTTCCAAATTGCTCTCCAGAATGGTTGGATCAGTTCACAGTTAGTATTAGTGCATTAGTGTTCCAATTTTTCCACAGCTCCTCCAACATTTATTATTTTCCTTTTTTGTCGTATTAGCCAATATGATAGGTGTCAGGTGGTACCTCAGTGTTGTTTTAATTTGCATCTCTCTAATCAATAGTGATTTAGAGCATTTTTTCATATGGCAATAGATAATTTTGATTTCTTCATCAGAAAACTGCCTGTTCATATCCTTTGACTATTTCTCAATTGGGGAAAGACTTGGATTCTTATAAATTTGATTTAGTTCCTGATATATTTTAGAAATGAGGCCTTTATCAGAAGTACTGGCTATAAAAATTGTTTCCCAGCTTTCTGCCTCCCTTCTAATTTTGGCTGCATTGCTTCTGTTTGTACAAAACCTTTTTAATTTAATGTAATCAAAATCATCCATTTTGCAGTTCATAATATTCTCTATCTCTTGTTTGGTCATAAACTCTTCTCCTTTCCATAAATGTGAGAGGTAAACTATTCCTTCCTTTTTTTTTTTTTTTTTTTTTTTTTTTTTTTTTTTTTTTGTGAGGCAATTGGGGTTAAGTGACTTGCCCAGAGTCACACAGCTAGTTAAGTATTAAGTGTCTGAGACCAGATTTGAACTCAGGCACTCCTGACTCCAGGGCCAGTGCTCTATCCACTGCGCCACCTAGCTGCCCCCCAGCAGTTTTTGACAAATACTGAGTTCCTATCCCAGAAGCTGGAGTCTTTGGGTTTATCAAAAAGTACATTACTAAAGTCATTTCCTGCTGTGTCTCCTGTGCCTAACCTATCACATTGATCCACCACTCTATTTCTTAACCAGTACCAAATAGTTTTGATGACTGCCACTTTATAGTAAAGCATCAGATTTGATACAGCTATCCCACTTTCCTGTGCATTTTTTCAATAGTTCATTTGATATTCTTGACCTTTTGTACTTCCAGATGAATTTTGTTTTTATTTTTTCTAGCTCTACAAAGTAACTTTAAGGTAGTCTGATTGGTATGGCTAAATACATTTTTCAAAATCCCTCCATATTTAGTGTATTATACTAATATACTTTTCTATATTTTAAATAGTAAGTTGTCAAGTTCAATTTTTGGATAATATAATTTTCCATGGTGCACATACAACAGAACAATGGCAGCAACAACAATGATAAAGTAAGAATTGAACCACTCTTCTTTCCCTCAGTCATTTATCTTTCTTTTTTTAATTTTAAGTGAGGCAATTGGGGTTAAGTGACTTGCCCAGGGTCACACAGCTAGTAAGTGTTAAGTGTCTGAGACCGGGTTTGAACCCAGGTATTCCTGACTCCAGGGCCAGTGCTTTATCCACTGCGCCACCTAGCTGCCCCTCAGTCATTTATTTTTGACCCTTCTTTTCTAAGTAGCGATTCTATGCCTTTCTTGAGATTTCTCTTTTTTTATAGGATGTATCTAATATTGTATTGATATAGGGAATTCCTGGTAAAGAAACTCCCATTGCAACTGCAGACAGGCAAACGTTTTGCAATTTATAATCTTACTAATTGGCCTGATCCATTTTGAGATTATGTGATTGCTCCAGGGCCACACAGCCAATAATTGTGAGAGACTAGACTTAAACCTAAGTCTTTTTGACACCAGAGGCTCACCCTCTATTTATTTAAAAGCAATGTCTCTCTCCCTTAGCTTCAACACAAAACCAATTAACAAACTCAACGAACAACAACAACAAATTGTATGTATGTGATATATAAATCAGGGAATATAAAAATAAAAATAGGACTACAGATCATTATCCCTAATTAACATTGATTTAAAGATATTATGCAGCAGTGGGAGAGTGGGCACCCCATGTGTAGAGGTCCATGTGTTGTGTCCTATATTTGTGTGTTTCTTAAAGGGAGGTAGAATGGACATCTTTAGCCTCTTCTTTTTGCTGTCTTCTACAGAGGAGAATTTCATTCCTGCCAAAACAGGAAGTGGGAAGTTTGGGCTAGAGGATACCCCTCTGATCTTTTTAGAGAAAGGGGGTACCAGGCAAGAATATACATACATACATACATATATATATTCTTAATATTATTTGTCTAAGGGCTATGATCAGGTTAGAACTATTTGTTCCTTTTTAAAATTTTGAGTGTGGGGAAAACTCAAGTTCTATATCCATGGTGTGACACCTTTCCCACCAAATACCAGTTCCACAATAAAAACAAAAAATAAGTTAGTAAAGAAACCTATTTATCCAAATCATAGCAAAGGAGAAATCAGAAACAGTTTACATAGAAGAATATATGCTAGACAGTAAATAATGAAGGAATTTTCCCACTGGGAGTGAGGTATTTTAACTCAACCAAGGGAGAAGGTTATAGATCCTCCAAAGGGAAGACTCCCCTGTGTTCTATATCATAGCAAGATGGAGACTGGCAGCTCCTTTCATGCCTTCCCAGAGTCTTTTCCTTCAATAACCTGCAGTAGAGCTGCTCTCTTCTATCTTTTCTCTTGAAGTTGGAAGTCAGGAAAACCCAAAGCAACTGCACCCCAGAAGAAGACTTGAAACTTGACATGTCCCAAAGGATACTGGCCTTGAAGAGTTTGAAAGGGAAACTCTGAGAACTGAATTCTCTGTTTCTTGTCAATTTTTCCTTGGCCCTCAAGTAGGGAAGGGCCTTTTTCTTTACTAAAAAAGGAGAGAGTTGCATACCAATAAACTTGGGGCTACAATGGAATAAAATATTAGCAAAAAATGAACTAAAATAAAATAAAACAACATATCAACCACTATGACAAGATTAGAATTATACCAGGAAGATTGGGTTGGTTTTATATATATATATATATTTTTTTTTTTGCACGGGGCAATAAGGGTTAAGTGACTTGCTTGTCACACAGCTAGTAAGCGTCAAGTGTCTGAAGCTAGTTTTGAACTCAGGTCTTCCTGAATCTAGGCTGGTGCTTTATCCACTGTGCCACCTAGCTTCACCTAAGGTAGGATAGTTTTTTTGTATGGGGCAGCAAGAGTTAAGTGACTTGCCCAGGGTCACACAGCTAGTAAGTGTCAAGTGTCTGAGGCCATATTTGAATTCATGTCCTCCTGAATCCAGGGCCAGCACTTTATCCACTGCACCACCTAGCTGCCCCCACCCCCCGGGGTCGGTTTAGTATTATTAAAACTAGCAATTTAATTATATTAACAACAAACAAAATGAGAATCATGACTATATTAATAGTACCAAAAAAGCTTTTGACAAAATTCAACATCAATTTCTATAAAAAAAAGTAGAAAACTTAGGAACAAATGGTTATTTATTTATTAAGATAAGTAGTATATATCTAAAATCAGGAACATTATATATAAGAGGCATAAACAAATATCCTTTTCAATAAAATTAGGAGAGAAACAAGGGTATTGATTGTTACCCTTCTTGGGGGGGGTGCACAAGCATATGTGTCTCTGTGCATGCATGTGTTTTTAACTATATATGCTGTCTTTAAATATACAAATCAGGAACAGGTCATTGTGAACTTTAGCACTAGTGACACTATTCTTAAAATATTGTAACCCACTTTAATTGTCTTATTCTGTTCCCTACTCTTGCTTTCATCTTTTAAAAATCTAAAGATAGTGGAAAGATTCCATTTTGCATCCACATTAGTCTCTTCAGACTACACCACTTTTAATTCCACATTGAAAGTGTTTCTCAATGTATTGTCAGAATTTCATTATTGATAGTTTTCTATCTCCTCTAGGCCATGTTGCCTTGGAGAAATTTAATTGAGTAAAAATATTGTAGCCTCAGGTCTTTGTGAATCCAAGTCCAGCACTCTATCCATAGCATTACTTAGTTGCCCACTTTTAGCATCAAGGGGTGTTCTTGTGGAAGACAGAAGTGACCCTGTGGTACTCAATCCTTTCTGCTCTTCCCTCTCTGATATATAGGAGCAGAGATGAATCTTTTCCAGCACTTTCTTTTCTTTTTTTTTTTTTGGTGAGGCAATTGGGGTTAAGTGACTTGCCCAGGGTCACACAGCTAGTAAGTATCAAGTGTCTGAGGCCAGATTTGAACTCAGGTACTCCTGAATCCAGGGCCGGTGCTCTATCCACTGCACCACCTAGCTGCCCCCCCAGCACTTTCAATGGAAGTTTAGAACAGAGCTTCTTAACCTTTTTTCACTCGTGACCCTTTTCACCTGAGAAATCTTTACTTGCCCCAGGTATATAGGTATATAAAATAGGTAAAGAAATCAAACATTTACTATCAATTTTTGTGACCCCTCATACTTAGTTAAGTGACCCCCATATGAGGTCCTGACCCACAGTTTAAGAAACTGGAGTTTAGAATACAATCTTCTCTTCAATCAATTTCCTCTGCTTTCTATCTCCATTCACTCTGGACATGTAATTAACCACATCTGTTATAATAATTAGATCACTTTTTAGCCTAGGGACAAAATGACCTTCAAGTCTACATGGTCCCTTCTTAGTAATTTGTTAGAAATTATTACTGTAAAAGCAGAAATTTGGACTATATTCCCTCCAAGGTTTCTCAACTAATTTTCTGTGATGGTGTCATTTTATGAAGTTACAACAAGTCGAATTTGGCTCAGTATGAGAAAGGATATTCCAGTTACTAGTACTGTCCAACACTGAAATTAGCTGACTGATGATACAGTGAGCTTCTCATCGATGGAATTCTTTAAGTAAAGACCAGATGACCTCTCACCTGTCAGGGATATTGTAGAAGTGATCATCACATCAATAAGAGTTTGGAATAGCTGAACTTTTAGTTCCTTTCCAAGTTAAAGAGTCTGGCATTCTTTTCTATGTGTAAATGAACATGAATAGAAGAAAATCTAGTATGGCCATATCCTGTAGACCTAATTTCTCTTTCTTTCACTGTCGCAAATTCTTCCATTCTGTCTTTGTTAATTGCTTTCCTGTTTTTCCAGTCTAGCTGTCTCTGTTTTTCCTGCCCTTTTTCCTAATCTGTATCTATACAAAGGGGGCATGAATATTTTCCTGACATTAACTTAGTCTTTTCAGCATTATTCTTAATCAGCTAAATGGAGAACATATTGTTTACCCCATGGCACACAGGCATAGGGAACACAATCTCATAACAAAAAAGGGCTGCATCCCTGAATCCCAACTTTTGTCCTTCATAATATAACTTTTCCCAGAGGAAAACAAAAACCACCACCACCAACAAAAACTCAGCTTCCTGAATGATCACTTCAGCTATCCATGCCAAATCAATCCTTTTTTATTTTTCACTTTAATTTTGTCTGAACCATCTTTGAAAAAAATGCACTTAATGTTGCAGATTTAAAGCTGGAATGGACTTTAAAGGCCAACCAAGTCAGCTTCCTTGCTTGACAGATGAGAAAACTGAGGTTCCAAAATGTTATTTCCTTAAGATCATACAAGTCAGTAGAGGCAGAGCCAGAATTTGAATCCAGGTCCTCTAACTCCAATTTTCATATTATTTCCACTGTACTATGCTTCTTCCCAGATTGTAATACAAAAAGTAGTAGACTTAGAGTCCAAAGATTTGTTTTCCTTGCCCTACTCTTTTTCTTTTTGCAAGGCAATGAGGGTTAAGTAACTTGACCACACAGTTAGTAAATGTCAAGTGTCTGAGGCCGGATTTGAACTCAGGTCCTCCTGAATTCAGGGCTGGTGCTTTATCCACTGGGCCACCTAGCTACCCTCCTTGCCCTACTCTTAACATCTTTGTATGGAAACAATGGAAGAGTTATTTCATTTCTCGGCTTTATCTTACTAATTTCTAAGATAGTGATTGTAATATTTGTTCTATCTACCTTACAAGGTGGTTGTGAAAAAAGCTTCAAGCACGGTAGAAAATAAGAATTAGTATTTGTATTATCATTAAGTAAGTAATATCCTTAACATTGCACAAATTCATAATTGATTAGTAATTCAACATTCATTGTCTTTAAAATATGAATTATACTAAATTTCCCATTAATCAAATGAATTAATTATTTGTCAGGAATTATACAAATGCACAGTATACAAGTACAAGAAAAAAATTGTCCCTGCCCTTAAGTAGCTTAAATTCTAAAGAGGAAGAAAGCATGTACTTATATACATATGTGCATAGCATATGAAACATTAATACAAGATAATTTGGGGAGAGAGTACAGTGGCAGCCATAGGTGGGAGTCAGGATTGGAAAAGGCTTCATGTATAAAGTGTTGTTTGAGCTGTTATGAGAGAGAGTAAGGATTACAAAGGGCCTAGGTGAAGGAATGCCTTCTGGGCACACAGGACAGCTGGTACAAAAGCATGGAGAAGGGAGGACAAGGCAGAAGAACAAGTAGTACAATATAGTCATATTGAAATATAGTTTGAGGAGAGCAATACTGTCTAAGAAGACTAGAAAGGTAGGAAGGGACTAGATGATGAAGATATTTGATACTAGAGGCAATGTGGAGACACAGGAGTTTGTTGAGTGGGGTAGGAGGTATGTGATGGATAGGAGGTAACAGTCAGAGCTGTGCTTTGGGAAAATTATTTTGACAGCTATTTGGAGGATAGAGTCAACTGGGGAGAGGATTGAGGCACAGAGATCAAATAGACAGTTTTTTACAATTGTCCAAGCAATAGGTAAGAAGGACCTAAACAAGAACAGATGTTGTATGAGAGGAAAGAAAAGGATATATGCAGAAGATATTATGGGATAAAAATGACAAGATATGGTAACTGATTAGAAAATTGCAGTGAATAAGAATGAGAATACCAAATTAGTAAACCTGGATTACTGGAAGTAAGACATTGTTTTCCATAATACTAAGTAGGTTCATCTAGAGTTTGGGAGAAAATAATGAGTTTTATATTAGACAGATGAATATGTGCTTATGGCACATCTGGTTTGAAACATCCTATAAGAGGTAGATGAAATAGAACCAAAGTGCATGAGACTGGAACTGAATATATAGGTCTGAGAATCATCAACATAGAGATGACAATTGATCTCATAAGAGCCAATGAGTTTATCATGTGAGATAGTTGGAAAAAATACATCCTCTGATAAAGCTTTGGGCATTCGTATCCAGTTAGTAAACATGATGAGTCAGTAAAGGAGATTGTGAGGTGGCCAAATAGGAAGAATAATGAGCAGGAGAGAGTAATGACATAAATACTTAGACAAGATAGAGTATCAAATTTAAAATGGTGGTAAACAGTATCAAATGTTTCAGAGGGATCATGGAAAAGAAGCCATCATATTTGAGAATTTGAAGAGGCCATCATATTTGGCATTAATAGATTGTTGGTCTGAGGTATCACCTCACACCTATCAGAGTGGCAAATATAACAAAAACAGAAAATATTTAATGTTGGGGGGTATATGGAAAAGCTGGGATGCTAATACACTATTGGTGGAATTGTGAGAAGATCCAACCATTCTGGGAAGCAATTTGGAACTATGCCAATAGTTCTATAGAAGTATAGAACTGTGCATACCCTTTGATCCAACACCACCACTGCTAGGTTTATACCAAAGACATCCCCCAAAAGAGAAAAAGACCCATTTGTACAAAAATATTTATAGCCGCTCTTTTTGTGGTAGCTAACAATTAGAAATCAAAGGAATGCCTATTAATAGGAGAATGGTTAAACAATCTGTGGCATATGATGGTGATGGAATATTATTGTGGTATAAGAAATGACAAGGAAGATGATTTCAGAAAGACCTGGAAAGACTTTTATGCACTGATGTATAGTGAAATGAGCAGAACCAAGAGAACGCTGTACATAGAGACAACAATACTGTTTGATGAACAACTTTGAATGACTTAACTATTCTCAACAAAATGATGATTCAAGAAAATCCCAAAGGACTATTGATGAAACATATTATCCACCTCCAAAGAAAGAACAGGTATTGATGGAACACAAACTGAAGCATTCTATTTATTTTTCAATTTCATTTTTTCTTTTATTCAAGTTTTCCTATGCAAAATGACTAATATTGTAATATTTTACATAATTGTACATGCATAACCCATATCTGATTAAATACAGCCTCAGGGAGGGAGGGAGGGAAGGGATAAAAAATAGAACCCAAAACTATAAATAAAAATTTTATTACTTAAAAAAGAAAAATACAGAACATCTATCAAAAAAATTTTTAAATGCATATGCAGTTTAAAAATAAAAAAATAGGGCAGCTAGGTGGCGCAGTAGATAGAGCACCGGCCCTGGATTCAGGAGGACCTGAGTTCAAATTTGGCCTCAGACACTTGACACTTACTAGCTGTGTGACCCTGGGCAAGTCACTTAACCCCCATAGCCCAGCAAAAAAACAAAAACAAAAAAAACAAAAAACAAAAAATGCTGCTTTTAAAAAAAGTTGGTAACTTTGGAGAGAACAGTTTTAGTTGAGTAATGAGTTTGGACACTAGGTTTCAGGGGAATAAGAAAAGAGTACAAGAAGTGGAAATATACTCACAGATTGTGCATGACTTTTTTTCCCTCTAGAGGCTTTCTCCCTATTAAACCAGTCTGACCACTCATGAACCTGAACTCACTGTTGATCACGCTGGAAGCTTTGATCTGCTCCATTCCATTCTGGGCCAGTTATTAGGTATAGTGGCCCACCACACTCAGGGCTCCCCATACTGGTGCAGACAGTGCAGAAACTTGATAGGCTTTAACCTTACTAAAGTTCGTAATTCCAGAGCTCAAAAAATGTACCGGTTTTAGTTTCCCCCAGTGTCAGGGATTACAAACATGCACTGTTATGCCCAACCACAGATGACTTTTTCAAGGAGTTTAACAGAGACGACAGATTAAGAATGATAGTTCACCATTTTGCTGGGGGATACGGGGCCTTTTTAAGGGTGGAGAATTGAGTATGTTGATATTCATTAGGAGAGAAACTATTAAATTGAGAGAAATTGAGATTAAAGGAAGAGAGGATGATACTGGGAGTAACTGCTGGGGAAGACAAGAGAATGGGACAAAGGGTTTGTGTTGAGGATTTGACTTTGGTGATGATAAGTGTCAACTATTCATAAGAGACTAGACTAAAGGAGACAAAAGTAGAGAATGATGTGAAGAGATGTGAGAGGAGGTAGAAGGGTTATAAAATGAGGAGGAAGAAAGAGAAAGAGGGTCTCTGCAAAGAACCTTTTTCTTTTCTTCCTTTTTTTTGTTTTGGCAGGGCAATGAGGGTTAAGTGACTTGCCCAGGGTCACACAGCTAGTAAGTGTCAAGTGTCTGAGGCCAGATTTGAACTCAGGTTCTCCTGAATTCCAAGGGCTGGGGCTTTATCCACTGTGCCACCTATCTGCCCCCTTCTTTTTTGTCAAAATATTACACTAAGCCCTCAGCAAGTTACAATATATCAGAGAAATCATGGACAGAATGATAGATTTTTTGGTTATATATTAATAGTTGAGTTCCCTATTCTAAAGGTATAATTTTCTCTCAAATGATGAGCTATTTTATGTATACTAAAATACGAAATATTCAACCATTGTTATTTTTTCTTCATAGCCCAACTTAGATGTACACTTAGCCCTATAACTACAATGACATCTAATTGTTTTAGACGCTATGTATTAAAACTTGTAAGATGCTTCCCAAGACTTTTAACCTATGATCAGCTTAAATTCCTCAACCACAAACTGAAAGAGACAAAGATTCTTTTAATTTAGGGATCTTTTAAAACCTTGTAATTTGCCTCTTGCCCACAATTATCTGTTGCTGAGGTTTTAGGGACAGTGATGGTTAGAATGGCACATGAACTTTTAGTGAACTAGCTGATGTGTCTATTGAAAACCATCTCACATATAAGAGCTCTCTTCTACCTTCAACTAAATCACAACACTTTTTTCAGGGTTTTTCTTCCTGACCTAAGGAGCTGAGATGAAATAGATAGAAATGCAAATGTACATCCCCCTAAACAGGATGCATCTGTCAGAGAAGATATGACTCACCACTATCTTGAAATCTCCCTCCTGAAGACTTGTGGCATGTATCCTGACAAAGTTTTCCTGGCCTTAAAAAAAAAACACCAAAAAACAGGGCCTCATGAAAATGGAGTCTTCCATTGCACATTCCCTAAAATTTCACAATTTCACATTGCTATTTTGCCCAGTCAGTAAATATTATTTTGCTTGGTGCTTAATCTAGTTAAATATGGAGGAAATTTCACAAGGTTTGGTAACACTTCCAAAAACAACTTTTGTGTCTGAGCACAAACTTTGACTTGAACGGCTGTGAGAATCTTCAACTTTGGTGTATTTCAGAGGGCATGAAACTTCCATTTACATTTGGAATTCAATTTTTTTGAAATGAATGTTAGATTTTTTACATGTAATTGGGAAACGCATAATGAAATAAATTAAATTATGTTAATTTTTTTAAAAAGAAACTGCCATTTATGTATATTCTTTATATTTCACATTTGAGAGTTATGATTGTCAGTATCATTTGGGCATATTAGATAGAGTACTTCACTCATAGAGTCTATGGTTCAAATGCAGCCTCAGAAACATACCGATTATATGATACTGGCAAATAATTTAATCCTTCTGTGACTCACTTTCCTCCTTTATAAAATGGGGATAATAATGCCACCTGTTACACAGGGCTGTTGTGAAGTTCAAATGAGATAATGTAGGTAAAGCCCACTGCAAACAAATCTTAAGATAGGCTGGTGGGGATAGAAGCTCCTTTTTATGTAGTACTTTAAGGTTTGCACAGGGTTTGAAGATTTCACAAAATACTTTACCTAGAAAACTATTAAGCTGAATCGGTCTTTAAAATGGTTCTATGTAAACAAAACAGAAATGCTGCATTTTAAATTTAGAACATGTAGTGTAAATAAATATATATGATCCTAGTTGTGTATATATTTTCCCAAGAGGCTCTGATTTCAGTTGTCTACAACTAAGTTTAGCTGTTTTCTACCTATAAAAACAGCTTTTGTTTCTAAAATCATCGTGGCAATGAGATGAGGGAACATATGTAGCCAATGGGACTGACTGCCATCCAAAATCCAACTGCTATTGAGGCTCAATGGTGACAAGCTGTACATTTTTTGTTTGCAGTGTAGGAGCTTCCCCATTGTGCCATTTGGTGAGACGCAACATTCATTAGTCCTTCTGTTCAAGTGCCTGAAGGCCACAACTCATTCTGGTGCCTCAATTACTAGTGAGAATTTTTATATGCAGCCAAATTCTTCTATCACAGTGGGAAAGTCTGTATAATTTGGGACCTCTTTCCCCTCCAAAGAAAGTGCCTACTGAAATTTTATATATATATATATATATATATATATATATATGAAATAAAGTATTAAAGATGCATTTTGAAATGTATCTAGATATTTATGTAGACTCCCCCTTTAAAGTGTGAGCTTCTTGAGAACAGGGATTATGTTTTACCTCTCTTTGTATCCCCCAGATCTTAGCACAGTGCCTGACACCTAACAAATGCTTAGTGACTGATTTAAAGAATGACTGAAATGCATCAATTTCATATATGCATTTTTATTGTCTTAAAAAGAAGGAATGTCTAGGAGAAGAAATATAAGGAAACAGCAGGCATTACAAAATGTAGTTTGTATTGAAATGTGCTATACCAAAAACTCATTTATACATATACCATTTTTTCAGAGAGACATTTAAGACTTAAAAATCAATAGAGCTATCATTTACATCTTTAGATGGATATGCTTAGGTACACAGCTCAATTAAAGTTGTTCCAGGGATGAAGAAGCAAACAACCAACTAATTCTTCAGGTCGCAAGTTTCTGCCACTCAGCCTGATCTTCTTGGAACTCTTTTACCTTTTTTTCAAGATGCTGAGTGAAAGTTGGTCATGTGAAAAATTAAATCAGCTCTGACCAAAAGCTTGGAGCAAATCCATTAAAAACCAAATGGTATGCAAGAGAATCTACTGAGAAGATAGAGAAAGATAGAGCCATTCCCAAGCCAGAGCCTAAGGATTGATTTACCAGTTGTCTGGAATAGTCTGGATTTTACAAGACAATATGAGTCTGTGTATTTGAATGAACAAATGTGAAAACATGAGAAATGATCATTATTCTTCAGAATTATGGTGCTGAAAGTCATTTATTTCAAACCCCCAAATTAGGAAGAGATCTCTCTCTCTCTCTCTCTCTCTCTCTCTCTCTCTCTCTCTCTCTCTCTCTCTCTCTCTCACCAGGTAATCAGTTTGGGGATTTGTGTACCTCCTGAAGAGGAGATACTCACAGAAGTACCCTTGAACCATAGGCTTATTTGCATGTTCCTACTGATAGGAGATTTGAAAGAAATAGTGGAGGCCATAGCATAAGCCCAAATTCCAGAAGCAAACAGCAATATGACTGTAAGAGTGAGAGTTTCCCCTGGGATTTGAACTAAACAAGGTTTGAATGAGGCACACAGTTTTTAGCCTGCAGGCTTAACTGTATATTAACAGTCCCACATTCTTCTAGGGAGCCTATCTTGACCTATAAATTCCAAAGATAAATGGAACTTATTTATGTTACTAAACACTGTCGTCTTGTTCACTGTCGAGCACAGACCCATCTTTGCCTGCTGTACATTCTTGACATTTTCCATATATTTATGACCTCTGTTTTAAGGATCCAAACCTACTGGCAGTCTCTTCTTCACTAGTAATAAGCAGCAGCATGCATGTGGTAAATGTCATCATCCCTCCCTGGATTGGCTGGCCACAACCTGAAGGATAGCTCATCCTACAAATACTAACTCAAACTGAATACCCACACTCATAGTTCTCACTAAAGTGGGGTGAGCAGTACTTTCCTTCAAGGGATTTTTACCCCTCCCTCCCCCCTGACTCCATCTGTGGTACTTTCTCCAGATGTAGCTCTTTACATCTTTGCTCACACTTTCGTTACTAAGGCTATGAGTTGTTTGTCCCAATACAATCCAATATTCTCTTTTTCATGGGTTGTAACCTCAAACATCATCACAAGTGAAAAATTCTGTACTTCTCAGCATGACAGATAGAAACTGACAACTAGATCTATCTAATAACCAGGAGCACTTGGTCAAAAAAAAGGGCATTTCTCTCATGAAGTAAGATGGGAACTTCAGGCCTTATTGAAAGTTTAACCTTCTGTACTGCCTTGGAACAGTGAACCTTCCCATAGACATTGAATAAGATAATATTATAAACATAAAATGATTTAGAAAAAAGGAGGAAAATGAAAGGATAGTCTGCATTTATAATTTTCATACTATTATCTGTGAAGTAATCCTGCTTACTAGGAGAAAAAAATGGAAATCATAGTGAAACAATTATTACAGTTTTATTAGCACCTTTGTTTCTAAGGTTACATTTAGGTTGCCTCAATATCATTGGAACCGTCTATCATTCTGCATTTCCTGAGTTTTAACCTCAAAGTTTCCTTTCACAACTAGAGGATTATGTTTCTTAACATGATTCATGAGAATCATAACCAGGCACACTTGACCAAACAAAGGAAGATCTCTATGGCAATGGAGGATGGGAACTTAAAGCCTTGATGGCATATCAATTTGACCTTTTGTATATGCTTTCTGGTGGTAAACACTCCCTTGAACACTGAATGAGACCGATTACAAACATACAATATTTGAAAGAAAGGAAGGAAACAGGGAGGTCAGTCTATATTTATAATGTTCATACTATTATCCATGGAGTAATTTTGCTTAATAAGGGGGAAAACCTAAAGAAATAAAACTATTAGTGAAATAATTTGTCTCAATACAGAAAACATTTGCTATTTCTCATTTCTGTACTTGATCTCCAGAGTAAACGAAGGCATACACTCAAGGCACCATCTACCTCCTCTTCGTGGGAAGTAAGAGGGTGAGGTGGGGGTAATGATTGTGTCACCTATTTACCAAGTGAACCACCTAGCAACATAGAACAAGTTGAAAAAGGTTAGGTCACAAACAAAACACAACTAAAATCTGTAAAATCCAGAACACTTATCTTTCAATATCAGAGAAAACAAATAAAACACAAAAGGTTCAGGTCTGTTTTAAACTTCATTAAGAAAAAGTCCTCTCTCAAGGAAATATAGCTTTCTTCCAAAATGCATTCTTTTCCTATGGTAGTTAATATGAGAAAGCATGCTAGCCTTTATGTGTGTGCATGTGTATGCATGTGTGCATGTGCGTGTGTGTATGTGTGTGTGTTTGTGTGGTCAGTTTGGACTTTAAGCAAGTCATTTCTCATGAAAAAAGCATGGAATTGGGAATTGGCACAAATTGATCCACGTGGAAGTTGAAGGAAACAGTGTGTTCCCATGGCTTATAGCTTCAGGATTTATAAATAGGCTTTACCATATACTCATAGTAGGGTCAATTCAGTTCAAATGTATGTACATAGTAAATACTATGTACAAACTCAAAAGCTACATAATATATAAACTGGTACTTCTTTGAAAAATGAATGCAGTTCAGTCAATAGTAAATCAACAAGCATCTATTTAATGCTTCCTATATTCTAGGAACAGTAGGTTGGTGAAAGGGATAGAGCACCAAACCTGGAGTCAGGAAGACCTGAGTTCACATCCATCCTAAGATACTTACTAGCTCTATAACCATGTGCAAGACACTTAACCCTGTTTGCTTCCATTTTCTCATCTGTAAAATAAGCTGGATAAGGAAATGGCAAATAACTCCAGTATCTTTGTGAAGAAAACCCCAAATGGGGTCATGAAGTTTTGGATAAGATTGAAAACAATTCAATAGGTATCACCTCACACCTAACAAATTTGTTAATATTACAGAAAAGGAAGATAATAAATGTTGGAGAAGCTGTGGAAAAATTAGAACACTAATGTATTGTTGGTGGAGTTGTGAACTGATCCACCCATTATGGAGAGCAATTTGGAACTATGCCCAAAGGGCTATGGGACTGTGCATAACCTTTGACCCAGTAATAACACTACTAGGTCTGTATCCCAAAGAGATCATAAAAAGGGAAAAGGACCCATATGTACAAAATAGTTATAGCTACTCTTTTTGTGGTAGCAAAGAATTGGAAATCAAGAGAATGTCCATCAATTGGGGAATGACTGAACAAGTTGTGGTATATGGTTGTAATGGAATACTACTGTGCTGTAAGAAATGATGAGCGGGCAGATTTCAGAAAAAACCAGAAAGACTTAAGTGGACTGATGCTGACTGAAGTGAGCAGAAGCAGAACATTGTACACAATAAGAGCAACATTGTGTGATGATCAACTGTGATACTCTTATCTCTTCTCAGCAATATGAGGATCTAATACAATTCCAAAGAACTCATGAAGGAAAATTTTCTCCACATCCAGAAAAAAGAACTGTGGATTCTGAATGCAGATTGAACCATACTGTTTCTACTTTTGTTTTTGTTTTCTGAGGTTTTTCCCTTTTGTTCTGATTCTTCTTTCACAACATGACTAAGGCAGAAATATGTTTGATGTGATTATACATACATAACCTATATCAGATTGCTTTCTGTCTTGGGGAAAGGGAAAGAAAGGGAGGGAGAACAATTTGGAACTAAAAATTTTATGAAAACGAATGTTGAAAACTATCTTTATATGTAACTGGAAAATAATAAAAAAACTTCTGTGATTAAAAATAACAACTCAACAACAACATGTGACAGGTATTGCTCTAAGTACTGGAGATACAAATAAGGTCACTGGTACTCAGTTTTAAATTTAAAAGTGTAAGAAGTGCCTAGCCAAGAGAAATAAGAAAATGAAGCCATATGTATGTAAGTATGTATGTGTGTGTGTGTGTGTGTGTGTGTGTATATATATATATATATATAATAAAGGTCAACAGTCCTATTGCCAATATTGCTACTGTAGGCCTCAGTTCTAAGGTTAGCCTCAAGTACCATCCACCCTATGGCCTGAATATATAATGTCCTGTCTCCCAAAAAGGAGAGAATGGGTTTTTGTCAAGACAATTACCACAGTACTGAGTGATCTACAGCTCCCTTATCGGTTTTATACGCCTAAAAAGGAGAGAATAATAATTAATAACAAGAATAATTGTAATTAATACTTATATAGTTCTTTACGACTTGCAAAGCACTTTATAAATATCATCCCATTTTAGACTTACAGCAATCATGGGAAGTAAATGTTATTATTATCTCCATTTTACAGATGAGAAAACTGCAGTGGGCAGAAGATAAATGACTTTGGCAGGATCATACAGCTACCAAATATCTGGGGATGGATTTTAATTCAGGTCTTCCTGACTAGATTCAGCACTCCATACATTGTAAGACTTAGATATCTATAGAGAACTACATAGAATATTCAGATGAAGAAAATTGATACTTCGAATTCATTGATTTTATCTATTTAGCAATAAGATCCTAAATCAGACATCAATTTGAATTGTGATGGATAAATATGAGATTGAGTTCCATGGATTATTTGTAAATATTCATTAATGATCTCCTGAATGTTGGTGCCCCTGGAAGTGGTATAGGTCTCAAACCACCCATATTTCCTCACATAAATGTGTGCCTAGAATACTCGTGAATAGAGAGCTTGGGACCTCCTAGGTGAACCTATGTGATATTAAACTGCTGCTCTTTGCATTTATTATCTGTCCTTTCATAGCAAGTAGCTTCCTTAAACTATACAAAGCTGTTACAGTGGAATTGAATTACTTCTTGTTTACTTATTTTCATAGAAAATGAATGTCAGCAATCATGATGTGATCTAGAGTCTAGCTTCTTAAACTCTGGAATGCGACCCCATATGGGGTCACCTAACTTAATGTAAAAGTCACAAAAAATTTGACAAAAGTAAAAGATTATGTATACTTATTTTATATACCTATATATCCAGGGTTGCATAAAAATTTCTTGGGTGAAAAGAGGTTGTGAGTGGAAAAAGCTTAAGAAGACTTGATATAGAGAAGGCCTGATGTAGAGAAATCAGCAGTACCTTGCAAATCACTGAAGTGATCAGGACCAAAAGAGTGCTCAATGGTACAAAACATGCCAACAAGATAAAAACCAATTTGTTTCTATAACTATGTCAAGCTATGACCTAAAAGTAAACAACCCCCCAAAAAGTCTTTTCAAATAACCATAGTCTTTTAGTAATAAGCAGGAAGAACTCTAGCTATAATAAGCAATGTGGCTTTAAACACAGCTCTATTACTTTGAGACCCAGTTTCATCATCTATAAAATGGGTTTAATAATACTTACCCTGCCTTATGTTTTGTGAACTTAAAGAAATAATGGATATGAAAACATTGTGAAACATGTTATCACTGTAAAGAATTGCTATGCAACTTAAGACCCAGATATGCAAAAACAAAAAGGAATATGTATATCTCTTTGTATTCACACATGAATATAGATATAGGTATTGATAACTATGACTCCCTCTCTCTATATATTCATATATATATATATATATATATATATATATATACACAGAAAAATATATAAATATATACATACAGAGACAGAGAAAAAGAGGAAGAAAGAGACTGAGGGAGACACACAGAGACAGTGAGACAGAAATAGAGAGACACAGAGAGACAGAGAGAGAGAGAGAGAGAGAGAGAGAGAGAGAGAGAGAGAGAGAGAGAGAGAGAGAGGGAGAGAGAGAGAGCAAAAGGCAAAAGGAGAGAGATTTTAGCCCTAGAGTGAGAGGAAATGTAAAAATACTAAAAATAGGGTGGGGTGACCCTGACTTATTTGAAAAAAGCATAAAGTAACCTTTGAATAACTCACTTTTCTCTCAGCCCCATAGTCAATTTATTTGAGGTAAAAATTTTTAAAAAGGAAAAAAGCAGAGAAAAATGCCATCATGATGGGTATTGCTGTCTCAATGGCAGATTTAAGATACAAGGTCATACACAAGTGGAAGGCAGTCTGGGTTAAGGGGTTGGATGGAAAAGTTAAAATGATTGAATTTGTTCAGATGATTGAATTGGCTGGAGAAAGTCATATTGATGTTTTGAGACTTTCCCTAGTTCCTGGGATTTTCAGATTAAGTCTAAACTGAACTATTTGGTCTCTCTACTCATTCTGTCCTTTATTTTTTAGGTCCTACAAAGTCCCGAAACTTCTCAAGGCAAAAGCACTTAGAGTTAGGAATTTTGATTGAGTAAAGCAGATTTAAGATGTCGAAATAATTCAATAATGCAGTTTAATTAAAGAAACATCTATTAATTGATGAAATCTATGCTATTCTGGTTTGAGAGGAAAAGATAAATAAGATCTAATTTGTGTTCATAGAGTTTATAAACTAGTGTATAGGAAAAAAATTGTGACATATTAGAAAAAAGTAGTGCCCTAAGTGTACAGTGTACTAAGGATCAAGAGACATGAATTCAAATGCTAGGTCCAATACTAACTAGTCTCAGTTTCCTTACTTGTAAAATAAGGGAAAAATTGTTTTGTGCTATTTATCTTACACCACTTTTTTGAGGAAAATGCTTTGCAAATATTAAAATAGCTTATAAATGAGAGTTATAGTAAAGAAATTTTAACCCAAAAGGAACACAGTGGTACACAAGAGAAGTTCACAATTCTTTAAATAATTCTGGTAAAGGAAGACAATTTCTAATTGGGATATTATGGAAAGCACTAGGAGGAAAGTGACATTTTAGCTAAGTTCGCAATCAGAATTAGGGTAGAATAATGGGGATTGGGAACACACCAAGGATCACATGGAAGGAGGAAAGCATGAAAACTGAATACAGGAGAACGTATAGCACACTTTTTCTACCACGTGGCACTCATGAAAGAGAGCAGTGTACAGTTAGACTGGGAAGTTAGAGCAAAGCTAGATTGTGGACATCTTTGAATGACCAGTAATTGAGTTCAGTGTCTCTGTTTAAGTCGTTCCTTGAAAATCACTCTAGGCATAATTAAATAGGCCATTATTATATAATTTTAAAAAACAACTAAATAAATCATTATGCAAAGTAATTATTGCTCACATTTATATAGCATTTTAAGTTTTGCAAAGTACTTTACATACATTATTTCATTTTATCCACATAACAACTGTGTGGATAGGTTTTAGCATTATCCCCATTTTACAGTTCAAGAAACTGAGGTTCACAGAGGTTAGGTGATTTTCTTAAGGTCACATAGCATATTAGTGACAACTCGTATATGATATGAGATTTGGACTAAGGTGTCATTGACTTTCAATTTGGGACTCGTTCTAGCACAACAAAGTGCTCCCTAAAAATGAAGCATAAACAATAATTTCTTTCTTTCTTTCTTTCTTTCTTTCTTTCTTTCTTTCTTTCTTTCTTTCTTTCTCTCTCTCTCTCTCTCTCTCTCTCTCTCTCTCTCTCTCTCTCTCTTTCTTTCTTTCTTTCTTTTTGAAGGGCAATTAGGGCTAAGAAATTTGCCCAGAGTGACACAGCTAGTAAATGTCAAGTGTCTGAGGCCAGATTTGAACTCAGGTCCTCCTGAATTCAGGGCCAGTACTTTTATACCCTGTGCCACCTAGATGCCCCTAACAATAATTTCTTGTTAAATATTCCTGTCCACTTAGGAGGTATGACTATAAAATAACAGATTTTGTAGGAAAATAAGTAGAACTTGTATGTATAAATGAGTGTTTTCATTCAAAATAACCACCTGGAAGTCTATATACTTATTTCAGTGATATTGCCAGAACCCTACTCTAAAAACTTCCTTCAGAACCATTTTATGTGACACATGCAAAAAAAAAAAAATCAGGGTCCTCGCTTTGTAGTGACTCAGTGAATTAGTCTTCTTCCTTAAAATAATTTAATGCCAGTGTTTTAGACATGGCCATAGTTGTAAGGCTCTGTGGAAAGTGATCAACATTATTAATCAGGACAAAATGGTCTTACACTTTTTATAACAATTATCATTATTGGACAGCAATAAATTCGAGCTTTTCATAACTGTGAACCATAATTAGGGTGAGGTAGTCAGGGCTTTGCCTCAAAGTAGGGCATTTAGAAGGTGAAGAAGGTATCTCCTGTCATTTTATCCTTGCCAGATAAGCATCACCAGAGCAATGGTAATTCATGTCTTCCCCTTATCAATTGCAGCCTATACATTTCAGAATGCCTAAGGATCTTAGTTCTGTACCCTTCCAGAAGTGAAGTTTACATTCTCCCTACTTGCAGAGAAAATCATACTTTGACACATATGCCAACATCAGCAAATTTTCCCCAAGTGAAAATATCTTGCTAGTAACAGCTCTGCTTATAGCCTCAATTGGTTGAAATGTGAAAAATTCAGTCTTTCAGTCAATATGCATTTATTAAGTGCCTACTATGTGCCATAGGATAATAGATTTAGAGATAAAATGGTCTTTTGAAGTCTTGTTGTAAAATTTCTTCATTTGACACATGAGGTAGCTGAGGCCAAAAGAGATGAGATGATTTGTTCAAGGTCACAACATGAGATTCAAATTCATATTTTTCCACTAAATTGTCATACTTGTTTTTGATGACTGTATATTACTAAAATGACTTGCTTTAATTTTTTTCTCCACTGACAACCAGTTATTTAAGAGGCTCAGTTAAATCAAAGAATTACAATTTTATTTGGATGCAACTTTGGAGAAATATCACTATATGGCTTTGTCAAATAAGCATTAGACCAGTGTCTCTATGCCTGTAGCCTTTCAAGGTGCACTGCCTGTAAGCTGCTCATATAGATTTAGTGTAGCCACCCAACTCCTTTATGTAACTGGCAATAGAAATTTTTAAACTTCAGTGGCTCTAACATCTCATATATCTACAATCCCCTAAAGTCAGGATTTATTTGAAAAATTGGCTCTTTCTCAAAAGTTTAAATGCTCGAGTGCTTGGGGTCCAACAGTATAAATTGCAATGTTCATCTTACAGGATTTAAGATAAAATTCTCTTTTTAGAGCAGCCAGTTCTATATAGGATTGAATGTCAGGGTGAAAGTTTTATGTGAATGAAACCACATACTGTGTACAAGAACTCTGTAAGTAGCATGGAGTTGTGATCAAAAAGACCCAACTAAATGATGGGAGCCATTTGATAGCCTATACTTAAGGTCACTGGATTGTGCTATGTGTAAAGCTTAAAATTAATTATCTCTTCTTTTGGTTTAACAATGAAAAGAAAAGAAAGCAAGACTGAGGATAAAGATAGATGCATCAGAAAAACAGCATAGCAGGGAATCATTACTTGTGCTGATTTGTCTGAATCAGACAATAAGCACACTTATTTTGTATATATCTATGGTGTCTACTCATGGAATTCAGTGCTTATGGAGGAAGTTTGTATTTCCACAGAGAAATACAATTTTGGAACTGCCTTCAGAGGTAAGATAATTCTTCCTTTAAACTGCATTCTTATAGGATGAAAAGATAAAGGTGTGGATTTGATCAGAAATTAAATATTAAAATTGTATTCACCCTCCATCTAATAGTGTTGTTGGAAGCTTCACAAGATCATATGATTTAAACAATGAAAATGCTCCAGGTTCCATCATGACTGTATAGAAGGTCAGGATTGAATTGCAACATACGTGTTCATCTCAATTGTTCCTCAAAAACCCTTTGGGAAAGTGATTTACTGTCACCTCTGTTCCATAAGGATGGGGCTTCTGATACATGATAGCTCATTTTACTGTTTTGTACTATTGTCAAAAATGTGAAATACCCTGAAATGAGAATAATCTCTAAAGGATATGTAATGTAAAGGTTTGAGTTAGCCTTTACCAGAGGGGTAAAGAGCAATTTTGATAAGATGAAGAGAGAGAGAAAGCTATGAAAAAGGTCTTTTCTTCAACTCACCTCTCTAGGTAATTGCCTATGATAGATCAGCCTACCTCAGAAAACAGATGAGAAAATAGAGAAAGGACTTCACCTTTGGAGAACTGGTTGCTTAACAAGCATCTACTGAGTGCTTTCTCCATGTAAAGGATTTCCCTAAACCATAGCAGTGAACATAAGCCATAAAGCCACAATAATATTACACATGTATGTGTATATAACATACATATGTATATAATATGCATTTAATACTTTGGAAAATCACAGTTAAGTTGAGTTGGGAAGACAAACACATACAAACAAGACCAACAACATGAGAAAAATTACAAAGTAGGATATCAACAAACAAATAGTGGAAAGAGTAGAGTTTCTAAAATCATGTCACACCTCTGATGCTTACCACTTGTGTGACCTTGGACAAGTCAATTACCTCCTTGGACCTTAGCTTGCTCATCTGCAAAATGGGGTTGTACAATATGACAGATAATGTCCCTACCACCTCTTGATTTATGAAACCATGATATTCTGCAAATATAATTTTTTTATTTGTTTTTTATACAAATATAATTCCTACATCTAATTTCTATAGCAACATATTGCCTCATGTTGAATAGACTAGTCTAAATAAGTAGAAATATCCTTTAGATCAATAATGGGACTTTCAATTAGACAGATAGGTGGAGGCCAACTTATACAGGTTCTTTAATGCTAACCTTAGTATTTTGGGTTTTACTCTATCACCAAAATGCTTTTGATTAGTTTAAAATATTACATTTATTATTATCCTCATTTTACAGCTGAAGAAACTGAAGCTCAGACTTATATGTATATATATGCAATATGCATACACATATATATAAACACATATACACACATACACAAATATATATATATATATGCATATCATACAAGTAAGGAGTCAAGGATGATACCTAGATTGTGAACCTGGGTGACTGACTCAATGGGAGTGCCTTTGACAGTAGTAGTTGGGAAGAGGGGAGGGTAAGGGACAAAGTAAAGGAGTTTTATTTAGGACATATTTACTCAGATACTTAGGGAATAAACAAGCTGAGCTGTCCAAAAGTTAGTGGCTGATATTGGCTAGGAGATCATGAGAGAAATTAAAAGAAATTATGTGGATCTATGAATTGTCTACAGAGAGATGACAAATGAACTCATATAAGATGATGAAATCACCAAGTGAGATGGTATAGAAGTAGAAAAGAAGACAGTCCAGGACAGACCCTTGGGAGAAACTCATGGTTTACAATCAATAAACATGTATTAAGTGCCTAGTATATTCCAGGAATTGAGCTACATAAGTACTAGGTATACAAAGAAAGGCATAAGACAATTCCTGCCCAGCAAATTTCAGAAAAACCTAGAAAGATTTACATGAACTGATGCTGAGTGAAGTGAACAGAAGCAGGAGAACATTATACACAATAACAGCAACATTATGCAATGATCAACTATGATGGCCTTACTCTTCTCAACAATGCAATGATCCAAGACAATTAAAAAAAAACCTCATGAAGGAAAATATTCTCCACATCCAGGAAAAGAATTATGGAATCTGAAGTCAAATCAAAGCATACTATTTTCACTTTTGGAGAGGTCCTTGTGTTTTTTTCTTTCTCCTGGTTTTTACCTTTTGTTCTGATTCTTCTTTCACAACAGGACTAATGTGGAAATAGGTTTAACATGATTATACTGTATAACCTATATCATATTGCTTGTTGTCTTAGGGAGATGAGAGAAAAAGTATGGAGAAAAATTTGGAAATCAAAATCTTACAAAAATGAATGTTGAAAATTATATTTGCATGTAATTAGAAAAAATACTATTAACATAAAAAGACAATCCCTGCCCTCAGGGATCTCACTCTCTAATGAAGGAAGGTCGTATATAAAAAGAAGCTGAAAAGGAGTAGTGTGATACCTGGCACAGGTGCATGATGAAGTTTTGCAGCCAGGGTGGCGAATGTAACTGAGATGCTCTAGTTGCTCTCCTTAAAGAGTGGAGCATCTTGGAAGATCTCTTCAGTATTTACCCTCCACCTTATCCAATCAGAGGGACAGAAAGGCCCCTGTGGCCACATTGCTCAGGAGGTATGAATTTTAGAGTTGATGTCATCTTGCAGAATAGTGGATTTCTATCAATCATGAAATTTAGGAGAGCAGCTAAGTGGGAAATAATGAAATGAATGTCATGGGTGCTCTTCTCAAATGGAGGATCCAGTCCCTTATTCCCTCCACCCAGAGGGAGGGAGAGAGGGGACCAGGAGTTTAGTGGTACTGAGGAGGTATGAGTTTCAGAGTTTATGTCATCTTGCAAAAGAACAAAGTCCTGGACAGCAGACATAGTTAATGGATATATCCAGAATTATGATCCATTAAAGGAGATTACAAATGAGGGGTCAGATGAATATAAGGAGAACTAAAGGTGAGTAGAATTACCAAAATCTAGAGAGAAGACAATATCTGGGAATAGAGGGGGATCAGCAATGTAAAAGATTATAGTGAGGTGAAGACTGATTAACTTTGGAGAGAGCAGCTTCAGTTGAACTTCAGTTGAACAACTTCAGGTTTGGAAGACAGATTGTATAACGTTTAGAAGCAAATGAGAAGAGAAGTAAAAACAATGGGTATAGTTGGTTTTCTCAATGAGTTTAGCCAAGAAGGGGAGGAAAGATAAAATGTTAGCGATCAAGGATTCTTGGATCAAATGGAGGGTTTGTGAGTTTTTTGTTTTTGTTTTTGTTTTGGGTTTTTTTGTGTGTGTTTTTTTTTTAAGAATAAAGGAAATCTGGGGGCAGCTAGGTGGCACAGTGGATAATTCACTGGCCGTGTCTTCAAGAGAACCTGAGTTCAAATCTGGACTCAGACACTTGGCACTTACTAGCTGTGTGACCCTGGACAAGTCACTTAACCCTCGTTGCCCTGCAAAAAAATAAACAAACAAACAAACAAATAAATAAATAAATAAAATAAAGGAAACATGGCTGTAGGTATCATAGAAAGAGCCAGTAGATAAAGAGAAATTAAAGATTAAAGAGAAAGAGGCAAATCATAGTAGGGTGATCAACTAGAGAAGGTGGGAGGGGATGGGATTCTTGAAGGCACATCTCCTTGACTAAGAGAAGGTCTACTTCTTCATGTGAGATAAGACTGAAGGAGATCATAAGTGAAGATAGAGCAATGTAAGATGAAAAGGAAGGAAGCAGAAGGAGCTTTCGGCAAATCTTTCTTTCTTTGTTCATTTATTTATTTTTCAGTGAAGTATGTTGTGAGTCCTTCAACTGAGAAGGTGGGAAGAAGGGTACTATGGAGGACTTAAAGAGAGAAGGAAATATTCAATGAATTCACCATCTGTGCTTTTATCCATGTTTTTCATAGGCTAGATACAGAGTTTCTTCCTCCCCATTCTCTCATAGTTCTCTCTTTGGCAATTGCTATAGTATCCTATCATATTACTGGACTGTAGACATTTGTATTTCCATGGACTATTGTAAAGAATTAATTGTTATTTGAGTTTTTTATGCCTAGGGGAGCACTGGCCTGGGGCTCTGCAAACCTCACGGTGCTCCACCTATTGGTTGTAGCCATTGCCAGGGCTCTGGCACCTCACGTCATCACCACTCCCCAACGCCTACATGGGCCTGGCAAAATTATAATGATTGGAAGCCTAGTGAGGGCAGTCATGTGACTGTCAGAGCAGTCATCTCATTGGCTGGGACTGTGTGGGGTGTTTCTAGGTTTGGGAGAGGAGAATTGGGCATTCTAGGTGGAAGCTGGAAAGTGACCAGCATCATTCTACTGTGTATTTTCAGCTGATTCCTGAGTGGTGGTATTTTTCAGGTATTATAATTTCCCTTTCCCCATTTTTATTTACTTTCCCTTGATCCTACTGATCCTGTTTGTGTTTTTTTTTTTTTTAAGTTCGTTCTTGTTAAAATAAATCTTGGGGCAGCTAGGTAGCACAGTGGATAGAGCACTGACCCTGGAGTCAGGAGGACCTGAGTTCAAATCTGGCCTTAGACACTTGACACTTACTAGCTGTGTGACCCTGGGCAAGTCACTTAACCCCAACTGCCTCTCAAAAAAAAATAATAAATAAAATAAATAAATCTTGTTCTGTTTTGAGGGAGGCTGCCGGTTTCCTTCCTTGCCCCAATATTGCAGTGAGCCACTTAGCTAGCACTCCCCAATTAAAAATTGGTCCCCACACTATATAACAAAGCACAGCACAAAGTTGACAATAAATAAGTGTTGAATTAAACGAAATGAAAACAGCCTTATTGAAGCATAGTAATCAGTGAAGTAGAATAGGTAGAAAGGAAGTGCCCTTAATGGCAGACAGGTGAGTATAAATTGGATTCACATTGTGGTATGTTAATAATAGTAGCAGCAATAATAAAAATATTTCACATTTATAGAGTGCTTTAAGATTGGCAAAGTGTTATACATGCATTTTTATTTCATTCTCACCACAATTTTTTGAGGTAGTTATTACTTTATATTTTATATTTTACAGATAAGGAAACTGAGGCAGATTGAGTTTAAATTACTTTTTCAGTCACAAAGCCATCAAGTATCTGAGCCTGGATTTGAATTTAGGTATTCTACACTCCAAGTCCAACACCTTATCCTTCACTGCCCTAAGCAAGGAAATAGCATAAACTGTGGAACTAATTTGGCAACTACATATGGTATGGCTTAGAATAGAAAAATGACCAGAGAATAGCAAGTAGTAGTCATTGGTCCAAGCCTAAACTTAAAAGACCCTAGATTACAGGGGTAGCATGCTGGGTAGAGGGGTGGGTAGAAATAAAAAGTTAAATCTGTGAAATATTGAGGAATAGGATAGTCAAGATGTTATAATTAATTGGATTTATGGTATTAAGGTGAAAAAGTCATCATAGATGATTGTAATTATGATCCTGTGGGACCAGAGTGATTAGATTAAATTATTCAAATATTTATTGAGGGCCGAAAACTGTGCTAGGTACTGGACCCTCAGGGAAATACACCAACATAGGCTCTAGTATTAGGGAGTATACAGCTGAGTATTTTGAGAATTATCAGTAAGGAAAAAGAATATGAGCTTTGTTTGGGGCATGGGAATTTTCATGTGTCATTGGGCCATCTAAGTGGAAATACCCTGTACATAATTGGATATACAGGATTTAAGAAAAAAAAAGAAAGAAAAGTTGCAGATGTAGATTTGAGCAATAAGTTATTATTTACAAGAAATATTGTAGCCAAGATGACTCAAAATTGGAGCACATATTTCCTTCCAGCTTTCCAAAGGCTTTTAGCAAAATTTGTTTCTGAAAGATGGAGAAACTCAGGAACAAACATCATCTATTTATCCAAAAAAAGAAAATTGAATAAAATATTAAAAAGCTATAATCACCTCTAAAAAGCTACATTATTAACGAAGCCAACACAACACCATTCTCCATGCCAAAAACAAAACAAAAGAGAACAACAAAAAAACAACCATCACGTTACTTAAATGAAAAGAAAATCTCAAAACTATGCAGAGTACAAAAGAGACCCATAGTAATAGTATCAGTCAAAATAATCATACATTATTAGAGATTAAAACTAATGAGGAGGGGCAGCTAGGTGGCTCAGTGGATAAAGCACTGGCCCTGGATTCAGGAGTACCTGAGTTCAAATCCAACCTCAGACACTTGACATTTACTAGCTGTGTGACCCTGGGCAAGTCACTTAACCCCCTTTGCCCCACAAAAAAACAAAAACAAACAAACAAACAAAAACCTAATGGGGAGACGTAAATTCTTAAATAACTTTAAGTTCTCCATGGGAAAAAGGAGGAAGGGTAAAATTAAGGGTGAGAAATTAAAACAAAATTCATTTTATTAATAATAAAAATGAAAGGAATTCAGTGTCGTAAAATTGATAGTGTTAAAAGGATAGTTGATTTTAAATTAGAGAAATTTCTTAAATATAGCATTTAAAACTCATCCTATAGAAAATCAAGCTACTCAAATAATTTACAGAGTCATGAACTTGGTCTTGATTGGTAATAACTATGAAACTGATCATTTGAATAGTACATTCATGTGTGTATGTATATATGTGTATATACACATATGCATATATGTGCATGTGTGTATATATAGAGCTATATATGAATATATGAATGGAAAATAGACTTTTGCTCAGACTGGTTTGAATATATATAGGTGAAATTCATTGCTTTTTCTCTTTAAAGAAGGATAAATTCAGAAGGTGGAATGTATTATTTTCCATTCATCTTTCTTTTTCTTCTCAGTATGGGCTTTTGTTTGCCTCTCATTATGCCCAACTAAATACATAAAACCTTTTCTAATGATTGGGTATGCTGGAGAAGTGGGAAGAAAATGGAGTAGTGGATAAAGTGCTGGGCTGGGAATAAGGAAGGTTTCTCTTCCTGAGTTCAAATCTAGTCTCCCACGCTTACTACATGTATAACACTGGGCAAGTCACTTAACTCTCTTTGCCTCAGTTTCCTCATCTGTAAAATGAGCTAGAGAAGGAAATGGCAAACCACTTTAGTATCTTTGCGAGGAAAACCCCCAAAATGGAGTTGTGAAGTCAGACACCACTGAAAAATGACTGAACAACAACATATGCTGGACAAAGCAGAATATTTGTAGTCAGAGAACCTAGGTTGAAATCCTGGCTTAATTACTTAGTATCTGTTAAAAAAAACCAAAAACCAAAAATCATTTTATCTCTCCAGGTCTAGGTTTCTTCATGAATAAATCAAGGTGATTAGATCACATATTCTCTAAGTCCCTTCAGGCTCTGGAATAAGTATCTTTTCTCATTTTCATCATAGGGAGTGCAGAATTCAGAGATTATTTGTAGACTCAAGGCAATAAAGAGTTCCTTTATTTGATTCTCTAACTATCTATTGAGACAACACCAATACCAACTAGGAAGAATGAGACTGTGTTAATACTTTGAATAAGAAGAAAGATAGCATCAAGACTTGAGATTCCATTGATGCAGAGAAGTCCTGAATAAGGAAACTCCCTCTACCAAAGCAAATTGGTTGCTTCTCTACATCTTATATTATTAGAGGTTTGCTTACTGTTGTTTGTCTTTTGTTTTTGAAGATGACCAAAAACATCACAGGGTGACATCTTGACTTGTTCATAAAATGGATTTAAAGGAGGCAAAGTTGCACAGTCATCAGTATTACTCTTTTTTCCACTGTCATCGAAGTCTAGTGGCAAGACAACTAAACTGAGGTTAAACTACTAGCTTGGGGTCACATACCTGTATATGTCAAAGACAGGATATAAATACAGATCTATCTGCCTCCAAGTATAGCTTGCTATGTGTTAAACCATGCTGCCTCTCTAAGTAATAATATTAATAATAGTAAAAACTGGAATGTGCATATGACAAATTGTATGTATCCATTGGAAAGTGAAGATTCTAATCAACTGGTGGTCTTATCTATCTATCTATCTATCTATCTATCTATCTATCTATCTATCTATCTATCTATCTATCTATCTATCTAATTCTTCACCTTCAGAAAGGAAAAAGAAAAAAAGTTTTCCTTATTTTGTTCAAAAAATAAACTGATTACTGATTTCTGGATTGAATTTTCTAGATGTTATGTCTTTTTTTTTTTTTTGGTGGGGCAATGAAGGTTAAGTGACTGACCCAGGGTCACATAGCTCAAGTGTCTGAGGCTGAATTTGAACACAGGTCCTCCTGAATCCAAGGCCAGTGCTTTATCCACTGGACTACCTAGCTTCCACCTGTTTTGCTTATGTCTAGTCTCTATAGCCAGAGAAGAAGTTTTCACAGCCACTTTAGTATGTGATCACAGTGACCAGCAACACTTACCAGCAGGAAATTGTTCTTCTTGTTCAACCAACATCCTGTATTTTCTGTTTCCTCATGTTATCTTTTCAGTAGTGATGAGAAAACAATTGTCAACACTCTTCTCCTTCCCCAACCCCAGTTCATATGGTTGATAACTTAGTTTCTCTCCTCTTTTCTGTGTATATATGTGTGTGTGTGTGGGTGTGTATGTGTATATATATGTATATATATATATATATATATATATGCCTCTACTTTTTCTTCTAGATTTTCTAACAATTTTATGATTTTTGTAACTCTTCTCTGAAACTTATATTCTCTATGATCATTTTTAAAATGGCTGAAGTCAGAAGAAGATACAGAAATCTAGTTATAGCTTTATCAATATGAGATGTACCCATAAGGAAAGATCACATAGTCACTCAAAGTTGCTATACCATACTTCTCCTTCTTCATCATAAGGATATTGGGTTGTAGGGTGAACATATGGGACCAAATCAGGAATTGCTGCATCCTAAGCTGACATTCAGCTTGTATAGTGTGTTGAGCCTGCAAGATACAACTGATGTTGGGGCAGCTAGTGGCACAGTGGATAAAGCACCAGCCCTGGATTCAGGAGGACCTGAGTTCAAATCCAACCTCAGATACTTGACACTTACTAGCTGTGTGACCCTCGGCAAGTCCCTTAACCCTCATTGCCCTGCAAAAAAACAAACAAACAAACAAAAAAAAACAAGATACAACTGATGCTATTACTGATTTTACATATTTATCAAAAAAATATATGAAATGCTTTCATTTCCGAGAATAATAGTAAAGCAGAAGTCCATATCCATCTTTAATAAAATGGGAAATTATTTTATGCTTCAGATCTTTCTTGACAATAATATTTAATGTAGCATTTTCTGGTTGTTGGTGGTTATACTGACCATATTTCACCAGGGTATAATAATTTCATTGAATGTTGTGGGGTTTTAAAAATTTTAAACATGTGACATAAAAGAAAAAAAACTAATAACTGTCTCATGACTCTTACTTCATGTTTGTCAGGCACACTAAAAGACATAGCTAGAGATTAGGATCATAGATTGGAGATTGGAAAGGACCTTAGAGGTCATTGAATCCAACTATTGAATTTTATAGATGAGGAAAAGAAGCCCAATGAGACATTAAGGAACTTACCCAGGGTCACACATTCTGTCTCATGACTCCATGTCTTTTCAGGGGTTGTCCCCCTTGCCTGGAAATATCTCCTTTCTCATCTCTGCTTCTTGACTTCCAGGGCTTCTTTTTAAATTATCAACTAAAGTGCTGAGGAAGGAACCTTTCCCAGTCATCTTTAATTGTTTTTTAAATAATAATTGTCTTTTATTTGTAGTTTTGGTGTCCAATTTTATCCTTCTTTCTCTTCCTCTCCTTGCCCCTCTCTGAGGCAGCGAAACAATCAATATAGGTTATACATATATGATGATGTAAAACATTACCATATTTGTCATTTTGTACAAGAAAACTTGATTAAAAGAAAAAATGAAAGTGAAAAATAGCATGCTTCAGTCTGTTCCATCAATATCAGTTTCTTCTTTGGAGGTCGATAGTATGTTTCATCAAGAGTCCTTTGGAATTGTCTTGGATCATGGTGTTGTTAAGAATAGTTAAGTCATTTACAATTCCGCATCAAACAATATTGCTGTCGCTGTGTACAATGTTCTTTTAATTCAGCTCACTTCACAATACATCATTTCATAGATGTCTTTACAGGCCTTTCTAAAGTCATCCTGCTTGTCATTTCTTATAGCGCAATAATATTCCATCACCATCATATACCACAGCTTGTTTAGCCATTCCCCAATTGATGGACATTCCTTTGATTTCCAATTGTTAGCCACCACAAAAAGAGTTGTTATAAATATTTTGTACAAATAGGTATTTTTCTCTTTTGGGGGATTTCTTTGGGATATAAACCTAGCAGTGGTATTGCTAGACAAAAGGGTATGTACTATGCCCTTCGGGCATAGTTCCAAATTGCTTTCCAGAATGGTTGGACCTTTTCACAACTCCACCAACAGTGCATTAGCATCCCAGTTCTCCCACATCCCCTCCAACATACAATATTTTCCATTTTTTTTTATATTTGCCACTCTAATAGGTATGAGATGATACCTCAGAGTTGTTTTAATTTGCATTTCTCTGATCAATAATGATCTAGAGATTTTTTTTCATATTATTATACATAGCTTTGATTTCTTTGTCTGAAAAATGCCTGTTAATATCCTTTGACCATTTATCAATTGGGGAATTACTTGTATTTTTATAAATTTGATGCAATTCTCTATATATTTGAGAAATGAGGCCATTATCAGATATTTGTTTCAAAAATTCTTTTCTAGTTTTCAACATAATATTGGTTACATTAATTTTGTTTGTGCAAAAGCTTTTTAATTTTATATAACCAAAATTATCTATTTTACATTTAATTTTATTCACCATATCTTCTTTGGTCCTAATTTCTTCCCCTGCCCATAAATCTGACAAATAAATGATTCTATACTCCCTTAATTTGCTTATGGTATTGTCCTTTATGTATAAATTATGTACCAATTTTGACCTTAGTATATGATATGAGATGTTGGTCTATACTTAGTTTCTGCCATACTTTTTTCCAGTTTTCGCTGCAGTTTTTTGTCAAATAATGAGTTTTTGTTCCAAAAGCTTGGATTTGGGGGCTTCTCATATACTAGATTACTATAGTCATTTGCTATAGTGAAATTTCCATATATTCTATTCCACTGATCTACCTCTTTATTTCTTAGCCAGGACCAGATTGTTTTGATAATTACTGCTTTATAATACAGTTTGAAATCTGACACTGCTAGACCACCTTCTTTCATTTTTGTTCATTTATTCTCATGATATCCTTGACCTTTTGTTTTTCCAGACGAATTTTGTTATTACATCCTTAATCTTAATGCCTTCTCTTTGGGATGAGCCTCACTTTATTTTGCCATGTATCATGTTTCTATGTAGTTATTTTAATGCTTTCTTTCTCTAGGCAAATATATTTCATTTGATGGTGCTACTAAGTGTAATTCTTCCTGCCACACAACCTTGAAATGTGCCAAAAATCCAAACCCAAAACTATTAAAATGGGCAATGAAGGACCCTTATTTTCTTGTACTTATAGTGGAAAGAGCCATGGATTTAGAATCAGAGAAATTAACTTCAAATTCTGGCTTTGCCTCCTACTAGTTGGAAGACATTGTACAATGCATTTATCCTAAGTTTCAAATTTTCATCTAAAATGAAAGAGTTTGGACAAGATGACTTCCAGGGTCCTTTCCAGTTTTAGATCTGTGATCATATCTCTAAGAATGAGATCTCCCGGACATGAGATAATGTATTTGTGGTCATTTGTCCGATGATAATTCTATTCTTTTCTCAGATTTTGTTTTCTAGAGTACCTTTGTGTCATAACGTAGAATCTCCATTACACAAATATAATCAGAGATGCGTATAGAGGCAAAAAGGATCTAGAAATTGAGAGATTTCTTGGCCAATAAAAGAGAAAGCTGAACAGTAAAGAATGTGAGAGCCTGTAATTCTCTGCATTATAATGAAAATATGTTTCTTGCATATAAATACTATTCAACTTTTCTCTTTGATTTCTACAGGGAGTACAGAAAATCAAACAAGCAAACAAATTAAAAACCTCATAAATTAAGGTTCCAGTTTGATTGCAAGAAGTAGTCAAACCAACCAAAGATAGGCAATACATTTGGAAACTTTTAATAGAATATATTTGTTCTTGAAACATAATGTGTAAGTAATATCTTTCAATCAAACACTACTTTCTTTCATTGATTCATTCAAGCATAAAACATTTTGAAATATCCTACAACATACATATTGCTATGCTAGATACCCAAGGAAATAAAAATTTTAGTTAAAACTAAACTATATTGGGATTTTAGATTTAAAATGGTTCCTCTTTTCATGTCTCTCATAATCTATTAGACATCTAAGTTATAACTATAGATAGATGTAATGTATAATTTTACTTGATAAGTATAGTGTATCAGCCCAAAATGAGATAGATAGATGAGGCCCAAAGATCAAAAGCATTTGGGGTGCATGGAAAAGAGGGAATGGGTATTGATTGCCTGGTCATCATTTTATTTAAGAAGATATAGGGCCAGATGTATCCTTAGACAGATTAGCCCTAAAGAGGAGAATGTTTGAGAAGATATAGAGAAGTTTAGATAAATTGATGGAGACAAGTGCTCACGTGGTTTGACCTCAGTCTTCTCAGAAAAGTGGGAGGGTAGTTTTTCTTCTATAAGTATAAGAGTTAGGGGTTGTATTTGGTAGAAGAAAAGTAAAAGTCTGGAACTATTGCTTGTACCAAGTGAGTTACAAAGAAAATGAGAACGGAATAGGAAGATTGTTGAACAAAAATGAGGACCTAATTAAATTGTATACCAGAAATTTATATCAACTAAAAATAGCACAATGTATGTTTTAAGTTCAATTATTATCCTTTTTATTTCTTTACTTAAATGCTTTCCTCTCATAAATCTTCTGTCTTTGAAACCTCCACTGTAACAAAGATTTAATCAAAGTAAGTTGATACAGTAATAGTATATGACACGATATACCACATTCCACAACTGTCCCCCAAGAGGAAGGTATATTTCATTTCCCTTTATCCAGGAACAAAATTATTCATTATAATTAATTAGAAATTGGTTGCATTTTAGTTCTATTTTCATTTGCATTATTCTAATATGGCGATATTATTCTGGTTCTACTTATTTCTTTCAGTATCATGAGTATGAGACCATACAAATCTTACCTTGTGTCTCTGAATTACTCATAGTAATTTTGCACATTGGAATAATATTCCATTATATTTTTTGCCACAATTCATTCAGGTATTCCCTGGGACTAGATCCCATTTTGTTTCCAGGTTTTTGGTTACCACAAAAGTACTCTGATGAAAATTTTGGTGTATGTGGAGATTTTTTTTTCTCTCTTACCTTTTCAGTATACATACACATATACATATACATATACACATACATGTACATATACACATACACATACATATACATATACACATACACATACATGTACATAAACATGTGCATGTACAAAACATATATATATACATACAAACCTATATATACATCTATCTATCTATCTATCTATCTATCTATCTATCTATCTATCCACCCATTGTGGGATTTCTGGGTAGAAAGAAACTGTTACCTAATGGTATTCTGTAGGAGCAGAGAGCTTTTGTTAGGCTGAGGTGGACAAATGGTCATGCTTCTCCTTCTTCAAATTTAACATACGTTAAGCTTTACCATGTATAGGGCATAGAAGAGATAAAGAAAGCATGGCTGCTCCCATCACAGAGCTTAAAATTCAATGATTTCCATGGCTAATTGGACTGAAGCCCTGACCTTACCTGGTAAAGCAAAATTTTTCTATCTATGAGGCAAGGATGAAAACCTTGATAGTAATGAGGTTGTTATCCTTTTCCAGTATAACAAAATCTCAGGGCTAGAAGGTATCTAAAAGATGCTCTAGCCTAACTTGTAACTTAACAAGAATCCACTCTACAATATACCCTAACTGTGGTCATCTAGTCTATGTGTGAAAAGCTCCAAGGAGGACAATTTTATAAGATTTTAAAGAAATTCCAATTGTAACTAAGTATTTTCTTATATCAAAACCCAGTTTACCTCTTTGCTACTTCCATCTATAACTTCTAGTTCTGCCCTCTGGATTAAAGAAAAATAAGTATTCCATGTAGCATGCTGTAAAATACAGGGAGTTAGCTGACATGTACTCTCTGAGTCTTGTTTTTGCCTACCTATAGATCTCTAGGTCTTTTCATTGGTTTTAAAGTGGCATTAATCCAGGCCTTTCGCCAGTATGCTTTCCCTAACCTATTAAAGATATGATATCTAAAATTGAATACTATATTCTGATTAATGCTCTAACCAAATCTTCCTGCATTATTCTTCATACCTTCCTTGCTCATAAAGCCCATAATTAGGAAGTCTCATTGTCTTTCAAAATCAAATCTGCCTTTAGTATTCACATCTCATCAGTACCCTCTGCCTCTCTGATGAGACCCTCTGACTGGAAGGCAGACCGGTGGGTTCCAGAGCCTCCATTTTAGGAAGGGTCTCAGCACAATCTGATCCTTATGTCCCCTCCCTTATTTTTTTCCTCCTTTGTGTGTTGTCTTCCACATTATATTGTTTGAGGACCAGAACTAATTTTTTTGTTTGTTTTTATTTCTGCTTGTATCTGCTCGGCACAGTGCCTGGCACATAGTAGGTACTTTACTTACATGGAGGGCGTCCTCTAGCATATACACCTTTTGAGCACTTACAAATTGATTATATTACTACCTTGTGACTATCATAACTATAAATAAAAAGGTCTATCTAGAAAACCAAAAGCTGCTTCCATTTACTAGTTTGGGAGATAAATTAAGGGAAAGGTTAAGTAGGGGAGATTTATGATCTAATATCCAATTTTAAATCTCACAGTATTACACATAGTAATGCCTGTTTATTGACTATCTAGTGATTAATCCTGCATCCAGTGAGGAGAGATTTTGAAGAAAACCTATTTTATTCCTATATCTAGGAAGTAACTCTGGGCTCCATATTTCTATGAAAGTAGTACAAAAGCACTGTCAAAGCCTAACAAGCTGAAATGTTTTTCAATATTGGTCCAGTTACAGACTGTTGTTGAGCTGATCAAGCAACAGTTACATAAATTCAAAAGGTTTTGCATGAGAAGGTTGGATTTTTTAAAAGCCATGAATACTCAGAAATACTGTTTGATAGGTAAGGAGGGAGTCATGAAGAAAAAGCTCATACTTACAAAATTTCAAATCCTTGAAATAATGAAGTATGAATAATTCACTGAAGTAAGCAAGCAGCTATGGGACACAGTGGGTAAGAATGCTGTACTTGGAATCAAAAAGGCCTAAGTTCAAATGTGCTCTCAGATAGTTACTATAGCTACTTAAATTCATCTTTTGCATGGGCTTAATAACAGCACCTACCTTACAAGGTTGTTGTGAAGATCAAATGAGATATATGTAAAGTTCTTTGCAAAATGTAAATTATCATATAAATTCTGGTTATTATTGTGACCAAGGTATACCAAGATAAAGAAAGCATGGTCTCTACCTTAGGAGAAAACACTTTATCCTTGTTAGTTTTATGGTTTGTGTCTAGGAAATATGGTGTTGGCAAATGAACAAAAAAGGAAAAGATTTCATAACACAAAGGCATATTTCTGGGCAAGCCTTCTATTTTAAGACCAATGTTAGGAGTTCAAATGAAGGGGAACGATTTAAATTATATCTGAGTCAGTTCACCTCTTCTTCAATATTTATTCAGCAAAATCCTTTACACTGTCAAAATCTGAAACAAGAAAATATCATAAGCAAGAAATCATTTAAGAAGGGAACATTATGTGCTATCTGAATTTGTCATAGCAGTTGAAAATAAATGTTATTTGTGAGAATACATTGAAAATAAGAAGATTAAAGAGAATGTATTTTATTCTATTGAATAAGCACATGAGGTGGCCTTTGAGGAAGAACCTTCAATTACAAAGCCAGATTTCAGACACAGAAATCATAAGGAGGAAGGAACCAGGTGAGGCAACACTTTGGGATGAGCAAAACATATAGCACTACTGAAGGTGACAGCTTTTTGAAGCCTTTATACTTTTTCCCATTAAACTAATTCATTCATTCACACAATAAGCATTTATTTAAGACCAATAGTACCATGGATTGCGCAAGGAGACATAAAAGGTAAACAATGCATGGTCCTGATTTCAAGAAGGCTTAGTATCTTCCTGATTTCTTTCAATTATAACATACTGTTGACTTAGAAGACAAAACTGGTATACTGACAATCTGAGGATGTAAAAAATAGTATTTTGTCTTTGTGCATGTTTAATGAATATGAATAAAAGAAGCAAAACTATAGCTGCTTGAAAAATTAACGAATGAAAATGGTTAATGCACTACAAACTCATTTCTAAACAAATGTTTTCTTTCCCATGCAACCTTCCTTTTCCTTTTGACTTCACAGTTCCTGTCAGTGGCACTACTGTTCACCCTATTTCTCAGGTTTGAAGCCTTGAAGTTATCTTTGACCCTTCTCTTCCCTCATGTCTCAGAATCAATGACCAATTATCGATGTTCTTATGTCTCTTTGTAAGTAACCCATGCTTCTTATCCTTCTTGTTACCATTCTAGCATAGACCCACATTATCAATATCCAGGATGAACCCAGTGACCTCCTAGAAGGTTTTCATACATGTACTCCTCTTTACCCTTCAATCCATACTGCTAACAGATTTATCTGTTCTTAATTTCTCTAGATAGTCTTCAAGGTATACAACTGAGAGACTGGAGTTTTCTAGTATTTTTGCTCACAAATAGACAGTGTGCATCAGACTAATTATCAGGCAGTAGCCTCAAATAGTTTTAGTAAAGTTATTAATAAAGTATTGTAGTAAGAACAATTGGTAAAAATATGTATGTATACATATGTGCATATACATTTATGCATTTATATAAACACACAGATACATACAAACATACTCATACATATAAACATACAAATACACGTACACATGCATATATGCATACACATTCGCATATATACGTTTCCCCACAAGATTCTGGTGCACACTTTCCCACAAGTACACAAAAATTATAGGGGAAGCATCAGGTCAAGAGTGACAAACCTTAGTTAAGACACAGACTCTCTGAAAACTAAAATAGACCAAGTGGATAGAAATGACTCCTTCTTAGCAGATGAAATCAATGGAACTAGAATAAGAAGGGAAGCTATAAAATGAGAAAAAATGTTCATAACATTTCTCTGAAAAGGTATCTAAGATTACATAAGCAAAATATGCATCATCTATCTAGCTATAATTAATAGCCATTTTTCAATATATAAGCAGTCAAATAATATAAACAAATAGTTCTCTAAAGAAGAATTTCAAAATATCCATAACTACTTGAAAGATGCTCCAAATCATTAATAATTAAATAAAAACATCCCTGAGGCTTTACTTCATACACTGAAAATTTGAAAGAATGAAAAAAATGGCAATAGTCAATGCTGAAATGATTGAGGCATAGTACATACACCAATGCATTGTTAGTGGAACTGTGAAGAGATACAACCATTTTGCAAAGCAATTTGGAATTCGGCAAATAAAGTGACTAAAATATTCATCCTTATGAACCATATATTAGTGTGGTTTTTTTTGTTTGTTTTTGCTAATACTTCAATAAAGTGAATGAGAGGAAAGTTCCCATATATATCAATATATTTGTAGCAGAGAATGAAATGTGGAGACTTGAAGCATGGAGATCAATTAAGAAACCATCATAATTTTTCATTGTTTTTCAGCTGGAACTGACCATTCATGACCTCATTTGGAGTTTTCTTTTTTCTTTTCTTTTTTTTTGTGAGGCAATTGGGGTTAAGTGACTCGCCCAGGGTCACACAGCTAGTAAGTGTCAAGTGTCTGAGGGCGGATTTGAACTCAGGTCTTCCTGGATTCAGGGTCGGTGCTTTATCCACTGGGGTTCTCTTGGCAAAGATACTGGAGTAGTGTGCCATTTTCTTCTCTGACTAATTTTACAGATGAGGAACTAAGGTAAACAGGGTCTGTGACTTGCCCAGGGTCACCTATACTACACAATTCACATGTTAGGGAGATCAAATGAGAAATTGTTTCAAAAATTATACACATATACATATAAAAATTATACACATACACATATAAGTCAGGGAACTGTGAGCTAATAAGTGTCTAAAGCTAGTTTTGAACTTAGGAAGATGAGTATGCCTGATTCCAAGCTCTATCCATTTGGTACAGAACTGCCTTTTAGTTGTCCAGTCAAAAATGTGATGGGGCCCTGAACTAAAGTGCCTATGTGAGTTAAGAAGAGGGAATATACAGAAGAGATGTGTATAGAATTTGTGTAAAATTTGGTTGCTTTTAGGTTATGTGGGGAGAATGAAAGTAGAGTCCAAAATAACACAAAGGTTGTTAATCTGGGTAATTAGGAGGATAATGGTTCCTCAGGGTAATTAATTAGAGGTCAAGTTTTTTTGGAAAATAATGTAATGAAACATAGAGTATATATAATAAAGCCTATGAATTAAAGCAAGGCTTAGGGCTCTTATTTGTTGGTCATAGACCCCCAAATAGCTTAAGAATCCCTCATTTTAGGTCAGATAGGTGACACAGGAGAAACAGCACTGGCCCTGTAGTCAGGAGGACAGATATTTACTAGCTGTATGACTCTGTGCAAGTCACTTAACCAAAATTGTGTGTGTATGTATTTATGTACATGTGTATATGTGTGTGTGTGTGTGTGTGTGTGTGTGTGTATAATATAAAAAATAAAATCCCTCAGTCAGTCCCTTTATTTAACACATATGGACATGGAGACTTGATAAGTTCAGTGATGTATAATGTAACATAATTTGTGGAATAATTTGCACTAGAATTTAGGTCACTTGACTTTCAGTCTAGTCCTCATCCCTTTATACAACATTGCCATTAGTGTATGGGGAGGTTTAGAGAAGCAAGGGAATATCAAAGGCCAGAAAAAAGACTGGAGATGAGGAATTTTGGTAGGCAGGAAATATTTAGAGAGGATGCTACATTTCTGAGTAATGGAAAAAAAACCAGAAGACAAAAATACACATGAATGAATGGCTTAAGTCAAGCTACAGCAAGGTTTACATGGTGGTACGAATTTGATATTGTAAGTAAACATGCCTGAGCCATAATTTTGTTAGTGTTTCTTGTGAAAGAAGGCATAGATGACAGAGTGTGGGTGCACCTCAGGTTCCAGGTGTGAGTACTGACCTGGGGAGGTGAAGGTGGGACAGCACTAAACAAAAATGCTTCTTAGTTTGAATTGTGGGCTGTTTCTGGTTGCAGGATGACAATTCTGCCATTGGAGCCAGACTGAAAAGTAGGAGCAAGACAGAGTGGAAGAACTGACTTTGGAGTCAAGTGCAACGTGGATTTAATTCCTACCTCTAAAAGGTAGTAGACACAAATGAAAGTGGAATAGCATCATGGTTATAGAGTGGCCCTAAGGCATAGGGAGACATGGGTTCAAGGCTCACCTATGCCTCAGAATAGGTATGTGACTCTAGGTAGATCCCTTAACCTCTCAATAGCCTAGTATCACTACAGGGATTTCCCTTTTTGGATGTTCTCTATGTTATGAAATCATAGGTCTCTTTCTTTGCCCTCAATCCCCATTCTCAAAAAAAAAATGAAGGCAATCTGCTTACACTATACTAATCTCCTCACATGGTATGGAGATCAAACAAGGAATTGCATATAAACCATTATAAAAATACCAGTCATTAATCATTAATATTCTGCTATACACTGGAATGAAAGTCAGAGAACTGTGATTGTTAGGTTTTAACAAAGATTCATCAGAGTTCATTTAAGAAGGATGCATTCCCAATACCTAGGCAAATTGTATTTGTCATGTTTGAAGAATAACACCCTTGTTCATTTTTATTTGAGAAAGTTTGGGCCTGGTTCCTGTCCAATTACTGAACTCCATGGTAAATTATGGTGTCATTCAGTGTTGCTAATGCTTTCCTTGTGTAACTTTTTTTTACTTCTTTGCCTGGTTCTATCAATTATCTGTGGTGCAAAATATTTCCATTTTCTGATGAAGTTCAATGTATTACATAACAATTTGAAGGGCCCTCTTTTCCTCACACTTGAAAGTCTCTCCTGCTTATGGGAAATCTAGCAGAATTATATTTCCATATGTTTAAGGAGAAAAAAAATGACAGGCCACCGAGAGATAGAGACATTTTCCAGTTAGCCATTAACATTAGAACACACATTGTTTCTCCTTCCTGGCAATCAGCCTTTGCTTTAGAAATTCCAAAGTAATATTAATTTAATAATACAGGCGAGAGTTCAATGACGGCAAAACCAGTCTGCCTCACTGGGGCTCAGTGCAAATTTAAAAACCCTCCTTTCTGTATTGAAAAACCAAAGAAATGCCTTTGGTCACAGAAGGAAACAGTTTCTGGGTCCTCTCTGGCAAAATAGAGGAATTAAACCCTCACAGTATGTATTTATGAGAGCCCTGTTAAGGCCATTTAACAAAGTGTGTCAACGTTTTGCTTTTGCAGCATTTTCTTTTCTTTTTTTCTTGGAGGCATTGAAAGCTAAAGATGCTTTTTGCTCCCATGGTTTTTATCAGGGAGAAGTATATGTTTGTATGTTTGTGCATGGGTATATAAATGTGTGTGTGTGTATATCTGTGTTTTGGGGGGTTATCTGGGAAACAACTTCTCTCAGCCTCAGTATCTTCATCTGCAAAATGGCAATAACAATAGCACCTGACTACATGACGATGGTAAAGATCAACTGAAATAATTTGGAAAGCATTTTAAAAACCTTTAAGAACTACACAAATGCCAGGTATGACAATGATCACTACCACTTGGATAATTGTCTACAACTGCTAACATGCTGTGGATAAGGTGAGTTGAAAATAATACAGTCATACAATATAGTCCTAGTTCATAGATATTAGAGCTTTCTGGACAATGGATTTATCTCTAATCATCAGATAATTTTCAAGAGATCTAGCACCTCGTTCAAAACATCATTCAGGACTTCCCTCTTCGTGGAATTCTAAATGTCCTCTGGAGTAAATAACACCAGTCAAGTCTCCCTCCTCCGCTACACATATACTTACGAGTGGGCTTTCATACATATCTCTGGATATTTGTAATTAATTACATATATCTTTCTATGTTTCCAACACCACTCTCTGTGTCTCTGTCTCTTCTGTCCTCTGACTCTGTTTCAGTCTCTCTCTCTCTCTCTCTCTCTCTCTCTCTCTCTCTCTCTCTCTCGTGTATGTCTTTCTTTGTTTCTGTCTCTCTCTGTCTCTCTGTGCCTCTATTTCTGTATTTTTTTCTGACTCTCATTCAATAACAAAGAACATTTTCTTGGATCCTTTAAGAATATTGCTAATCCATTTGTTAGGGGTAGAGGCAAATCATTCTCTCCAGTATCAGAGACTCACAGATAGATTATGCATTTTAATCAACAAACATTTATCAAAACTCTGTGCTGTGTACCCCTTGCACAGTGTGTTTATTAGAGTTCTAGGTTTCATGAGAGCATGCCCAAGTTAGTCAGCCAACCTATGAACATAAATTAAGCACTTAGGATGAACAGAGAATTGTGCTAAGTACTAGGAACACAAAGAAAGGTAAAAGCGGGGTCCCTGTTCTACTCATTTAATGATTGCTGAAAGAAGCCATTCTGAGACTAGGAAGGAAGGATATGCCCTAAAATAGCAGCTAATCCACATTTGGCCTACTAAGATTGTAGATGATTGGCTGAGTTGTGTATCCTCATATTGGTGCTAAACTTCTTACCTCAGACTAATCCTCATCAAAATGGGGAAGTAAGCAAGGTTTGTTTTCATTGCCCTTGTCACCTCTTCCATTGCTCAGGTCCGTCATGTTCATAGGATCATAGTTTTAAACCTCAAAGAGATCTTGGAGCTTGAGTCCAACCTCCTTGTTTTACAGATGAGATACCAAAGGCCCAGAAAAATTAAATTATTTTCCAAGCCCATACTGATAGTGAGAAGCCAAAACAGGATTTGAACCCGGGTTCTTTGACTCCCAGGTCATCATTCTTTCCATTGTACCATGTTGCCCATTTCCTACTTTCCTTATGCTCACTTTCAATTTCCCATGATTAAATGCTCACTGTTGATCACCCTCCATCTGCTTTTATGAGCAGCACTTTATTTAAAACACACAAATACACAGAGACACACACTGCTCTTTACTTATATTATTGTCTGCTAAAGAGGAATAGGGGAGATAATCTATGCTAATATGCTCTGCTTGTGGTTGTTCAGTTGTTTCAGTTGTGTCTGACTCTTCATGACTCAATTTGGGGTTTTCTTGGCAAAGATACTGGAGTTATTGGCCATTTTCTTCTCAAGATATGATATATTAATGACCTCTTAATTGTCTCATTTCATAAGGTATATTGTTTAACTTAAAGGAACAAATGTTAAACTTTTAGGCATCAAAAGAGACTGGAATGATCTTTTGGAGGCAAATCCTAACATGGAAAGAGCCATCAGTACTATGTATTCTCCTTTATATGTCAAAATTGTCAAGGTAACGAATTAGGGGTTTTACTTTTCAGTAACTTTTGAAAGTGTTTAGCTTTGTGAACTATCTGAATGGAAAGAAATATTTGTTGAAAACAAAATACATTAAACAATTGACTGAAATATGTTATCAGTGAATTCCAGTGCTTCTTCATAGCTTGAACTCCAAGATGACCTCTTTTCCCATATAAGATATAAAGTTTCCTGGGGTAAATTCTTTTCAGTTTGAATAGTGATATCTAAGAAAACAGATTTTTTTTTTCTTGTTGGAGGATAGGAAATCCCCCTCCCACCCCCAACTTCCTAACACATCTGGTGAATTTTGGTTTGATAAAACCCACACTGATGCAGATGCCTATGGAGAAGCTAACAGACCCCTGGACCATATCCTAGTGTTCTGGAAATGACCAAGTTTGAAAGGTAGATTAGTTTAAACATTTTAGACAAAGAAATGTGAATTCTCCATCGATAGCATTCTGTTTCAGATCCTCTTGGAATGTCTCACATCACAGTTCTGATCAGTTGGAGATGTATGTTTTCTCAAGACATTACCCAGTTATTATCATCACTATTATTATTATTGTAGTATCTGGCCCTTCAGAAATTCCACCTGGAGGCCTCACCAACCTTGAAGACTTGGAATCATTTAAATAAGAAAATAGTGGGTCACACTTAGTTATTACTCCAAATGAGCACCATTAAGAAAAATCAATTGGATTAATTAATTAAAGTTAAATTAAGAGCATCTTTCTTTAAGGAAACCTTTTCATTTATATGGGGAAAAATGAATAATGAATTAAGTTTGAAGAAACTTGCTGGTTTGCACTATTGTGTGCGATTTTTTAAAAAGCAGCACATTTTCAGGACCCCACCCATTTTCCTTTGCCTCCATGATGCATCGGGATGTTTTTATATTTGGATGAATAACAAAATGATCATATCTATGTGTGTATACAAACACACACATACAAATAAATATATATATAATTTCATATCAAATTGCACAAACCTGGTATATATTAAATCAATGGAAATGATTTAGGAAGGATATTGAAATCTTTTCACATTCCACTCAACTGTCCCTTAGCATCTCTGGGCAATTTATGTGCTCTCCAAAGAGAAACCTGAACTGAACTAAAAACAGAGAGGGAAGTTCAGGGATTTGTTTTAGTACTCCTAAAAAATACTTTCCAAGTTTGGCTTGGAGATTAACTCAGGCTGGGAATATTGTTCATGTAGACAGATGTTCTAAAACAAACTTCTTCAGAAATCAAACACCTTCCTAACAATAATTTGAGCTCATTTATTTATTTTTGGATACTGGCTAGATATGAGAATAAAACTATGGCTAGATATGAGCATCATTTAAAATGGAACTTTGAAAAGTTTTTAATAAACTGATTTTATTACAAGACAAATAATTATTGTAAGAATTTCAATGGCTCATAGCTACTTTTCTGAAAAAAAAATCTGACAGATTAAAGCTCTTTTGAACTATGGAATCCACTTTTCAATGCCATCTGGGTAAGACAAGCAGACACTGGCCTTCCACTTCACTTTTCTTTTCCTTCCTGAAACTTTGCATACCACTCTTGATACACTTCATCAACTGCAAAATTTCATGCATTTTAAGAAGTTGGAGAAGGCAATGAATTTACCCAACAGAAGCTTTTTAACATTTAAAAAAAATTGAAATATTCTATTTGAGAACCAATAATATAGAGGACTGACCGTTTTACACAGAGGTTAGAACTTGTCCCAAACAGCTGCTGCTGACCTCCACATTCTAAAAAAAAAAAAAAAAAAAAAAGTCATATTAGGTACAATGCAAAATCAAAGCAGAGAGGACAGTCAAATGAAAACTAGATAAGTTATATTGAGACTGAAATTTCATGTCTGTACTTTCTAGTGATAAAACCATAGGACTTTTAGACTGGTCTTTTAACCCTCTTGATCTCTATATCTCATCTGTGAAATGAGATGGACTTACTCACTGAAATCTCTTCCAGTACTAAAGCTCTAAGATTTTGTAAATTGATACTTCCATTAAATTCAGTGAACATTAAGTAATCCCTTACTGTGTACAAGGTAATTTATTACCTTCAGGAGATTCAGAGATGAAAAAAATCACAGTTCCTGTTGTTCTCAAGGAGGTAATATCTTACAAGGAAGGATAGGTATACAAGGATAAGAATGCTACATAAGCTAATTTTGATTCAAGACATTTAAATGACACCAAACTACAAATTGACCCTAAATCATTTGATTCAAAATGTTTTTTTCATTAGCCAGTAAATGACAGTTTAGAAAAAGGCAGCAGACTGCAGAAATTCCAACTTCTACCAAGAGCGTTCAAGGATTAAGAAAAGGCCAATTGATTTAGCAGTTAAGACATCACTGGGAACTTCAGAGCATAGATTTTTAGACTATAGGGTACACTTCTTGGTAGGATATGAGTCTCTTTCATGGAGAGTACCAAACAATGGGCCAAATTATATGTACTTATACAAATTCTAAATATATATATTCTTTTTGGTTGAAAAAATTAAAATTTAACTCAATAAAAGTGAACCTGATACAGAGCTCTCCCCCAATAAGAGTGGGTGACAGAGAATGAATCCTTGCCAGGGTTTGGTGGGCTGACGTTGGGAATGGGGTGAAGAGGAGGGGACAGTAGAGGAAGGGTCACTGGTCCTGTTGACCTCAGTAGAAATAGCAGCAGCTTAAGGGAATGGCAGGGATAGAAATTCAGACAGAAGGCAGGAGTGGGCTCTTATGTCAGTGGTTCCCTCATGTGCTGATTGGATGACCCCCACTAAGGCTTCTTTTGGGGGAATGGAACCAGAGTCTATTTTATCCTCATGGCCAGAGAGATTGTACAGGTTTCTTTTCAATAGTCACTGTTTTGGGAATTTCTCTGGGAACATGTCCCATTGATCAAGGTTCTAATTTCCCATTCTCACAAGATAAAGAAGGTTCCCGTAACTTGGCTGAGGTATGGGACAACCAAGGCTCTACTCAAGCTTCCTATTAAATGAGGGGAAATCTGTTCCAAATCTCCCATCCAAACTTGTCTGGACCACTGCTCCCAGTTAAAGACTGGGGAGCTATGCATCACTGTTGTGTTATTCCTGTGAACTTTAGAAGCATTATGCAATAATAGAAAAGAGTACCTGTGTTCAAATTTTAGCGCTGCCCCTTCCCACTATGTGACCTTGAACAAGTAATTTATCACCTTGGGGTCTCAGTTTCTTCAATTGTAAAATGAGCAGATTAGACTAGATGACCTTTAATTTCCTTTCTAGTTCTAAATCTATGATGTTAGGATAATAAATGCTACAAAGTAAGCTCACTGTGTGTATATATATATGTACACACACACACTCAAATTTTTATTTTGTTTAATATATCTTTATGTAATTAGAGTGATCAGGAAATATCTCTGACCTGTTAGTTCTGGTTCAAACTTCCCATTGCTTGTCTTTCTTTGTTTACTTGGCTTTTTTTTTGTTTTCCCTATCCCCTAGATCCCTTCAAACTCAGGATCAAAAAAACCAAAGAAGTAACAATAACACAAAAAAACAGGATAATTTGACCTTAGATAAAGTCAAAAAGTCTTTAGAACTTCCAGAGGAATACAAAAATAAGTCTTGTTCCAAGACCCCTAGTGACAAGACCAACAAAACAAAACAAACAAAAAAAGGGGGTGCAGCTAGGTGGCACAGTGGATAAAGCACCAGCCCTGGATTCAGGAGTACCTGAGTTCAAATCCAGTCTCAGACACTTGACACTTATTAGCTGTGTGAACCTGGGCAAGTTACTTAACCCTCATTGCCCAGCAAACAAAACAAAACAAAACAAAAAACCAAAACAAAACAGACAAGACCACACACTTTTTTGAGAAGATTCAAAAATGCTGACCACAGTGTTATAATAATGATAATAAATGCTTTATTTTATTTGAATGAAACATGAAAAAGGAAAGTATTTGTTATGGCAAGTTGGAAGGCAAAGGCTTAAAATTGTTATTTAAAAAAAAAAAGAGAGATGTTAGTACATAAAATTTGAAGACTATTGCCTCAGATAGAAGTGTATCAGGAGATTGACAGGGTCCTGAAGAGTTTCAGGAGATTGCCAGATATTGAGATGTGAATGTATTGTAAGGAAATGGAAATAGTGAGTACAGGTGACTTTTTTTTTCTTTTAAGGAATTTACCACTGAAAGAAAGTAAAGATTTAGGATGACATAGAATGAATGGCAGGGTTAATAGAAAGGTATTTGTTGGTTAAAGATGTAAGAGATCTGAAGTTGTTTGAAGGCAACACTAAGGATATAATATATAACAAAGAGACTGAAGATAGAAGAGGAGCAAATGTTCAAAGGATCAAAGTCCCAGAGGAGATGCGAAGAGATAGAGTCATTAGTATAGTGCCCAACAATACAGTAGAAGAATTTTGAGTTGTAGAGAGCTCAGAATAGATGACCTCTATTATCTCAGTGAAATAAGAGGTAAAATTATCTGCTGAGAATGAGGAGTTTGAGCGTGGCCTTAGGGACTTGAGAAAAGAGGATGAGTTTTGTAGCTATAAATAGAATTTCAAATTATTTTCCCCTTAAGTTAGATCTCTCAGTTACAAATTGACTGTTGCCCTATGCTTCTAGCTTCTATTTACAGCCCAAAAAACTGAAGTCATTTATTTTTCATTTTTAAAGTAGTTTGGGGGCACCAGTTGCAAAATTCAGTAGGTCTCTGTGAAATTCGTCAAAGAATTATAAAAATTTCAATGCTGTAAGAAACCTCATCTAGTCCAAATCCCTGACTGATGTAATAATTCCTGATGTAATATGTAATATTCCTTCTTAAGTGGTTATCCACCCTCTAAATGAATATCTCTAATGCTGAGAAACTTACTCCTTATTCCATTTCCCTACAATTCTATTTGCCCTTTAACTTCCACTGGGTCATAGTCATCCTTTTTAATTTACACAGAATGTTGGATTACTCTTCTATGTAATAATGCTTTGAATATTTGAAGACAGTTATCATGTGCTCCTTTAGTTACCAAACCTCTAAACCAGATTTCCATCAGACTTCTTTGCACTTTTCATAATAGTTCTCCCCCAAAAAAAGACCTATCAGTATATTATATTTTTGGATTTATTAAACAGTAGCTGTTACTGATTGCTTCTCCTTTCTTGCTTATCTAGTCTAAGATAAATAGGTACAGGTCTAATTTTCTGTTTTTAAGCCAGAACTAAATTATTTGATGATAATTGCTTTGAAATAGAAGATCAAAGCTTTATGAGGAAACTCAGGGGCCATGAAGTCAAATGTTTCAGTCTTCTGAGAAAATAGAAATACTAAATGACTTAATCAAAGTTAGAAGTGACAGAAGTTGGACTTCAACCCACATATTCTCATGGCTCAAATGAACTATCATGTTATAATTATATATATATATATATATTTTTTGATGAGGCAGTTGGGGTTAAGTGACTTGTCTAGTGTCACACAGCTAGTAAGTGTCAAGTGTCTGTGGCTGGATTTGAACTCAGGTACTCCTGACTCCAAGGTCGGTGCTCTATCCACTGCGCCACCTAGCTGCCCCTATATATTATTTTATATATTTTATATATAACATAATTAGTAATAATTATATTATATATTATACATTAGTGACACATATGTATGGAGAGGGATCTCTCTCTCTCTCTCTGTGTTTGTGTGTGTATATATTGTTGTTGTTTTTTATCCTTCATTCTCAAAGAGCAACATGACAACAAGCATGTTATGATTTTAACTTAATTGGATTCAAGTGAGGGAGCCCTGTGCAAGGTCAGATCTATATTATATACAAGATGATTGTCCTTTAAAATATGTAATAAATACAATATGTAATTTTCAAAGCTATTCTAATTGTGATTCTTTTTGACCTTCTGTGCCTTTTTAAAAACTGCTTCAATAACTGTATTGTCTTCTTTGCACTCTTCTTACATATATTTCCTTCCCCACGTCACAGTGACCTTCTTCCTGTTGCTTAAACACAACACTCAACTTCTGATTTCCATCAAAGGCTATTCCCTTATGCTTAGAATATTCTCTCTTCCTGCTGTCTCTTGGCATCTCGGCATCCTTCAAGACTCAGCTCAAATACTAGCTTTTTTAGGAATCCTTTCCTAGTCCTTCTAGGTCTTAGTGCTTTGCCCTTTGAGATTACTTTCCATTTAAATTTTACACATATCTTATAAATGCATAGTTATTTACTGATACTCTTCTCCTTAGATTGTGAGCTCTTTGAGGGCAGGGACTATTTTTGTGTTCTTATCCTTAGCAATTAACAAAGTACTTAATACATAGTAAGCTCCTATTGGTGAACTGAATGAATTTCTGTTGTCGTTGCCATCATCATCGTCGTCATCGTCATCATCATCATCCCATATTTTAACTGCAATTTATGGTTATAAAATTTTTTTAGCTTCCTAAGTGATTATTGAATATATAATCCATTTGAATAAATACCATTTGAATACCTGCTGCATGCCATTACTGCTACTAGATGGTAGGCACACAAAGATAAGAATTAAAGCTTTCAAGGAAGCTTACATGATACTGAACCTAGGCCAAAAAAAAAAAAAAAAAAAAAGGTTTTCATTCTTGGGTAAGGTATGGGCTGGGAAATAACAATTGGATTTATATCCAAAATGTACACATGGCACACTTTTATATTAAATTTTAATTGAAATTTTTCATTACTTTCTTAAGTTTAGAAATCAACAGAACAATAAATCAAATCCTGTTTTCCCTAATGTTCATATTGAGAATTAACAACTGACCAGTTTGAGCTGGCTCCAGCATACCGCTTTTCATCACCTCTACCACAGCATTTATTTAAAGGAAAGATGACATCCTTTTATAGAAAACAAGGCTAATGAAAACCCAAGGGTCAATTTTTACATGAAATTTTAAAGTGGAAGATTAAATATCAAATATCAGAATAGATTTCATTTAGATCATTAGATGCCACTTTAGGAAAGGGCTAAAATCCCTACTGTTTTAGTTACAAGCACACTGAAGGAAGTTGACAGCAGACAAATGAAGCAATTTTTTCAGGTCCATCACCATTTTCAGTGATCTTATCATCCCCTCAAAATATTTTTATTTACCAAATATGCATTTAAGTTTTCCTTTAATACTGACAGTTTTGTATTTACAGCAGACAGACGCAAAATAGATAATAACTTCATTGATTTTCAGTCAAAAGCCAAAATAGCTGTTGGATAGTCTCATAGACCAAGATTAACTCTATAGCTAGCTATGTATTAAGTAAATACATATACACATATATAATATATACAATAACTACAAAACTACATACCACTACACATAATATATTTTTGACACGATTTTAAAATACACACAATGCTTATACAGTCTGGTAAATAAACCCCATTTTCCAGGCCCCCTTTGGTCATTAAGATCTAGTATAAAATGAAAAGGATCATCAATCTTTTCTATTTACTCAAAATTTGTCATTTGGCTCCTCAAATCAAGAAAAATGGCCTCTTTTCCAATACACTAAACTGGTCTTCATTGAGAGAACCTTAATTGAGTCTCCTATTATTTTTTTATGAGTGAAGAGGGAATAGATAAATAGAGTAAATGAGACACACAGTTATAAATTTGATTGAAAAGAGCTACAGGTAGATTTAGGAGAAGAATAAGAAAATGAAACCAGTAGTGAATAGAACTGAAGTCTCAAGTTTAAATCTGGCCCCCAACATGTCTTAGATATGTGACATTGAACAAGTTATTTAACCTCTTTTTGGATCAGTTTCCTCAACTGTAAATGGAGAAAACATTAGCACCTACCTCCCAGGGTTGTTGTGAGAATCAAAGGAGATAATATTTAAAATGCATTTAGCATAATGCCTGACACATAGTTGGTTCCTAAAAAAAATGCTTCTTTCTTTCCAGAAGTTTCTCTGAAAACCATAAAACACTATAAAATCATTATTATTTTCATCATTATTATTTTTGCTATTGTTCTCCCATAATGCACTGTCCCTTTTAGAACTTTGTTTTGTCCCAAAGTAGTTTTTAAGGTGTTACATTCTGACATATATATTTTATGGTGTAATACAGACAAAGGAGTTTATTAGCACACCAAGGCAGCAAGGCATTGGAGTGCAGCAGCTTTGATTTCAACAGGTCCCTGCTTTTATACAAAGGAGTAAACAACTTCCATATATAGGCAAAAGGATGTTGATTGATACACTAATGAAGAAATCAGATTTGTGCCACCTCAGTTCCTCCCCCATTACAATATTATGATGGGATGGCATTAGTGAGCGTACACTAGGGTATTTCTGGATCACCATCCCCTATAGACAGGCCGCATATATACCCAATTTAAACGTGGGGTCAGACTTTGTACAATATCCTTCCTCCTAAACGACGGATTTTAAGCTTTTTTTGTATTTTGTGGTGGAGTCTATGCACCCTTCCTCACAATAGTATTTTAAACACATAAAATGACATATTAGATTACAAAGGAAACCAATTATATTGAAATGCTGTTATCAAAAAGTTAAAAAATAAAAGTTTGCAAACTAAGAATATCACCCATGGGTATGTACAATGGAGAAATAATATGAAATTTAACTAATGTGTTATCATTGTAAATTCAAATTCACTTCCTTATAAAATACTTAGATTTCAATTTTTCATGGAAGAAATTATGTCCCATTTCTGTTTTCAGATGATTAAGTATACTTGACTCCAACAAATTATGTTTATTTTATTTGTCCTGATATGCATTTGTTTTAACTTAAATTATTCTCTTAAAGACCTAAGTTCAAATCCTTCTTCAACACTTCCTAGATATGTGACTCTAGATAAGTCATTTAACATCCTTCTGACTCAGATTTCCAATCTATAAAATGGGGTAAATAAAAGCATCTATCTCACAAAGTTGTGAGGATCAAATGAATTAACATATGGAAAGTGTTTTGTGAGTCTTAAGGCACCATGTAAATGTTAACAATTTTTATTATTGTATTATTATTTGTACTGTATATTTTATCTCACCCATTAGAGTTTAAGTTTAATATGTGCAGGGGCCATATCTTAATTATCTTTGTTTCTTTCCTATCTCCTAGTCAATGAAACAAGTATTTCTCAAGCTCTTGTCCTCTTTTGCAAAACACTCTGCTAGAACCTTGTAGAGATTCAAAGTTAGATAAGACATGGTCCTTGCCCATATCCAATGTAGGTGATGACATAAACACTTGATACACAATACTTCATAAAGAGAATATTCGAGAGTTATAAAGCAAAGTGCTATGTGACTGAGGGGAAAGAATTACCATCTGGATGAGATCAGGAAAGGATTTTTGGAAAGAGACAGAATTTGTGTTGGGCTTTATAGAATGTGTAGGGATTCAATAGATGAAGAAAGAGAAAGGACTACAGTTATAGCCATCAAGATGAAGAAAGGTACTATTGTAGGGAGAACACTAGATTTGCTTTGGAAAAAGTGTCAAGGACCAATCAAAATAGTCCCAGCAGTTGATAAGGTGGGCTAACCTTGGGTGATATCTATGGAAATATAAAGAAAGCTATACTATGGAGAGATATTAAAGAGGCTTGATAATTGAGATAATTTGTAATGTGACAGAGAAGAGTAAAATAAAATAATGGATGAATGAATGAATGAAGATGCCAAGATCCGTAAAAATCTATAAATGTATGTCAGGTATAAACAGATGACTCAGAATTCTAATTTTTATTCTGGCTTTTTTTGTCCTTGGTAATAGAAATGCAAATTATCAAGAATAAATTATTATCTGATCAAAGGTGTAGCCTCTAGGACAAACTAAGATATAGTCTCTAGAAAATACTAGGGCTCAAGAAACTTTTAGTCTTTTCCATTTTTAATCACATAGATTAAAGTTATTGTTGGAGGAGAAATATAGTTTTGTTGTTCAGTCACTTCTGTCATGTTCAACTCTTTGTGACCCCATTTAGGATTTTCTTGGAAAAGATACTAAAGTGGTTTGCTATTTCCTTTTCCAGCACATGTTATAGATGAGGAAATTGAGGCAAACAGCAGTAATTGACTTGCCCACGGTCACACAGAAAGTTGTGTCTGAGGTGAAATTTGAAGTCATAATGATGGGTCTTCCTGACTCCAGGCCCAGCAATCTATTCACTGAGCCACCTAGCTCAAAGGTTAGACCACCTACATCAAATAATTTTCCGTGATATACTTTGATGACAGAACCTGTGATAATAGGAAAGAAAGTTATCTAGTAGGTGATGAGCAGAACAGAAATTATAGGTTCAAAGCCTCTAGAGCAGGGACAAATCTTAATAATAGTTGAAGTTTATTTGGTACTTTCCATGCATTACAATAGCCATAAAAGTGAAGTATTGTAAGATTTATATTCTCTAGGTTATAGATGAGGAAACTGAAGCTATCGACATAAGACCTTAACTTTAGAACTAGAAGAGAACTTAGGGTCCACAAACACTCATTTTACATATGAATAAAGTAGGACTGAGAAAGCATAAGTGATTTGTTCATGGTCACAAGGTCAGGATTTTAACCCAGCTCCTCTGACTCCCATTCTTGTGTCCATTCCATTAGGCAACAAATCATCTTATAACAGAAAATCCATTGCTCACTTTCCAGAAAGATTATTTTATTAAAGCTTAAAAGTTTCAGAATTATCCAAGAACTTTATGATGACAATGAGGAGTATTTTCTAGGAGATATTCCAGGCAAGTATAATAGTGACTATAAAGTAATAGAGTTACAGCATAGATTGGATCCTAAGATTTTCATCCATTCAATGAAGATTAGATTTTTCTGCTCTCCTCTCATACAGACCCCAGCCAGGTTTCCTAGAGCATAAATTTTGTGAAATTTTGCATGCCATAGCAAAATAAGAAAGCAATTTTTAATGAGAAGAAAATGTTTTTAAATGTTTAATGCAACAGATGTTCAAAAATGGCCTTGGAGTAAACACTGACACCATCTGGATGACATGTCACTATATACAGATGGAAAATTGCTACTTGATAATTCCTGGGGGAAGAGCAGTGTAAAAATTCCATCCTGCTTCCAATCTAGCAATGGTTATAGATTCAAAATGGAATCTCACAACTATAGCCAAAGTTCAGATTTTTATCACCTTTTGTCTAAATTATTGCAACAGCCTCCTGATTGGTCTCCCTGTCTCATGTCTGTTTCTACTTCAATATATACTTCACATGGCTAGCAGAGTAATTTTCCTTAAGTGCAGGTCTGACCATATGCCTGCCCTACTCAATAAACTCCAGTGGTTTCCTTTTGACTCTAAGATAAAGTAGAAACTCTCTGTTTAGCTTTGAAAGCCCTTTACAACCGATCTTCTATAGTTCTAGACTCATTGGACATAACTCCTTCTCCTGAAGTGAACTGTTCTCTATTCTTCACACAATACTCCATCTTCTCTCTCCATGCTTTTGCTCTCATTATCCTGTGTACCAGAAATATATTCACCAACTTATCTCCATTTCAAGGTTTCTATCTTCCTTTAAAACATATCTCTATCACTATGGCATCCATGAAGCCTTTCCTGGTTCCCCCCAATTTCTAGAGCCCTTCCACCCAAATTACCTTACATATAGCTACTTTGTACATATTTAGATTTATTCAATTTACATTTATGCTGCATATATTTTAAATGTATCTGTTGTCTTCACCATTGGAATATAAGTTCTTTGTGCCTTTGTCTTTGTATCTCTAGGGTTTAGCATGGCACCTTGCATGTAGTGGATAATTAATCAATGACTATTAATTAACTGCCATTAGATTATCTTTTGAAGACCAAAACACAGCTTTATGTAATGAAGTCTACACATCACTGGAAAAAGCAGATTTCTGTCCTCTCTACCCTCATCTCCCCCACTGAAGTCTTCAGACAAAGGATTAATGACCACCATTAGGTTGGATTGCATGACCTTTGAGGTTCCTTCCAGCTTTGACATTCTGAGACTAAATAATATGGCATCTGAAATCTGTTAAGTCAGTGAGACAAGCTTTTATTTTTCTTGCTTAAGAAGAATTATCATAATTAAAGTGAATGATTCCCCAACTATTTATTTAGTAGTGCCTGAGTGTTATGCACTTTGCTGAGGAAGCATAGAAGGAGGGAGACAAGAAAAGGTAAAGAAACTAACACCATGGAGATCATATTCTTATAGGAAAATATGTCATATTACCAACATAATAAGTATATTACTCAATAATATATGAGAAGTGAACAAGAGAAATGCAAGTAATGTGATATTTGTTGAAAGATCATTATCAATTGTGAAGATCAGGGAAAGCTTTTAGATAATTGGGACATTTGATTTGACTTGAAAGAATGATTAAGAATCTAATAGGCATAAAATGGGATTAGGGGCTTAGGAAACAACACAAATAAGCATATGAAGTTAGGGAAACATAGAGGATGCAGAGACAGTGAATAGTCAATGGCCTGGAATAGAGAGTATGTGGAGAGAAATAGTCCAAGAAAAAGATGGAAAGGTAGAATGTTGCCAGATTGTGAAGTGCCTTTGATACCAGGGTAAGGAAGCCTCTTGTTCTCTCCTCTGTCCTTCCTCTCTATTAGGAGAATAGAACATTTATGAGAAATTGACTTAATTCTCAATACAGATAAAGGAACTGTGAAATAGACAGAAGCCCTAATATGAGACAGCACTGAAAGCATTAACTATTATGATTTGCATCAGGTTCAAGGGGAAAAAGAAAAAGCAAACAAACCTGAATCTCTTTAAGACTTAATTTTTGACTATCCAGAGGGAAAAAAAAGGATTAATATTTAGGAGGAAGAGCTAGAACTGAAGAAAACTGACTTCAATAATTCAGGCTGCAACATAGTATTTGGTTTTTTTCTTGTTTCTCTCAGAACTTATATCCTGAAAAAAAGAGTAATTCAAGGAGAGTCAATATAAAAGGGGAAATATTGATTTCTTGTGCCTACAATTTGTTATGTGAAAATATAGTCCTCTGGAGAAAAGACTGAACCAAAGACTTTTTTTTTTTTTGCAGGGCAGTGAGGGTTAAGTGACTTGCCCAGGGTCACACAGCTAGTGTCAAGTGTCTGAGGCTGGATTTGAACTCAGGTGCTCCTGAATCCAAGGCCAGTGCTTTATCCACTGCACCACCTAGCTGCCCCTGAACCAATGACTTTTAAGAATCCCATGAGGTTAGGGTGTTTCTGAGGCATTCATACATTCATCCTTCTGCAGAAAAGAAACAGTCATCTGATGTGTGAACTTTTCTTTTGGCAGTTATAATTATGATAAGCAACTAAAATCACATTAAAAATTGTAAAGTTATTACAAACATTTGAATTCTGATACTCAGGGGGAGATAAATTCCCAAGAAAATGAGAGGTATTTTCATTTTAATTAAATTACAATTTATAGTAGTTTAGGTAATGTCATAAAAGACACATTATATATATTTATATATATATTTATTGAGGGCCAAAATTTTATATATGGAGCATTATTTGGGTGATGCCTTAATATTGCGGTCTCAGAAATGTGAGGGACTCTTTTAGGGTTTTTTTTGGGGGGGGCAGTGAGGGTTAAGTGACTTGCCCAAGGTCACACAGCTAGTAAGTGTCAAGTATCTGAGGCCAGGTTTGAACTCAGGTCCTCCTGAATCTAGGTCCAGTGCTTTATCCACTGTGCCACCTAGCTGCCCCTCTCTTTTAGGGTTTGTTTTTTGGGGGGGTCTCTTTTAGGTTTAATCTCCCCTTTGAACTTTCCTTTTTATATGTTCCTCCCAGGCCAATAAGAAAAGGAGCCTCTGAGCTTTAGTTCATAAAGGGTCAGATTTTATAACTTGGGAATTAATTAAACCACAAAGGTGAAACCAATTAAGGAAGTAGAAATACAGATAGATAGTCTTAACTCTAAGCTTAGCCTATGGAATCCCAGAGTGTTCCCAATTAAGCTACTTCAAAGGAATTTAGGGTTTTCTGTAATTAAACTCACCAACTCAAGTCAGTCTACAGTTACTTGTCAGAACAGCAGACACCCAAAACAGAGCAAAACACGCGCCACTGCCAGGTCCAGGACAGCACCAGACTGCTCTCCAGGCCAAAAAAGAGTGAACTTTTAAAAACACCCCGCCTCCTGGAAGCTGCCTGCCTTCCGGTGGTGTTCAGTTTTTCCTCCCCCAGAAGGGGAGGTACTTCAAAAGCTGCTCAGTAGCATGTGCATGATTCAACTAAAAACTTGCAACATTAATCTATACCATAAATAATTTTTACCACTATATATATATATATACACACACACACACACATATATATACATATACACACATACATATATACATACATATACACACTTTATATATATATACATACACATAGACACATACATACAATCTTACAATATCAAAATAAACACATCAAAGATTTATTTTAGGGTATCAGCATGGTATATTAGAAACATCTTTGAACATAGGCAATCTGTGTTCTAAATTTCCTTCTGACGCTTACTCCCCATTATCACCATCAAGAAGTCTTTTAAACTCTCTTAGGTCTCATCTATAAAATAGGCATAATAATACCTGTTGTAATTGCCTTGTATTTTGGTTAGGAGAAGCAAATGAGAGCATGCATGAAAAGTACTTTATACATCTTAAACGAATGCAAAAGTCTCAGCTATTATCAATATGATTATCATTGTGACCACTTTTTGTCTCATTTTTTAATCTTTTTTCCTAGAATTCAGATGTAAATGGTCCAAGGATATGTCAACATCTTGCTTTTATTCTTTTTATTTAATATTCATTGGAGCATTTTGAAGGATAAAATAACTGATTTTCTCACATCAGTTTAAATTCTTTCTGTAGCTCTCTATGTTTTGAAAGCTTTTCATTCCGTGTATTCCAGAAATTGGGAATATTCCATATTTTGACATATATTTAAGACATTCTTAAATTTATATTGATCAATATTTTGTCTAGGAGGTCAAAGATAATGGTTTGATTAATAAGGATGTTTTGATTTCAATAGCTTTAATTTATGGATGCTCAAGGTTATTTTAAAGTATGTATATGATTATAGAGATTTGTTATCTGTTAGTTTTAAAGGATACAAGCTATTAGTATATAAATCAAGCATTATAGTCCCATCATTTTATGGTCCTTGTCACTTAAGTGGCCACAGCCTATATCATTGATTGCCTTTTTTTAATTATCTAGAAAATATGAGAAAATTCAGTTGCTCATGATGGCTATAGTAGATATCAATTTTTTTTGATGTGCTTTGGTATAGCTATTCTATTAGTTGTACTCATGCAGTCAAAATCAGAAAAGAACTTCTTGAGATTCCATTCTAAGTATGTCCTTCTCCTTTTCCAAACCATATAAGATATCAACATCTGTTTCATTATCCAATATCACCTATGAAGTTTTGTTTTACAGATTTTCAATACCTTTAGATTCTTCAGCTTTTCTCACTTAAGATTTACTTAACTCCTCATATTCTAGGATGATTTAGTCTAATCTGAGTTTAGGAATAAAGAGAGTTTCCCTGCATTTATGCTAAACACGCTAAAGCAATCATATTGCTTACAAAAGTTAGCATGAAACCTTGTCTTTAATAGATATGATCTCTTTCCAAAACTAGTATTAGTGTAGTTCAAGCAAATATATAATAATGATTTTCATATCCCAAGTCCATTGGATACTCACTCATGATTTGTTCATTTTTGTACTATATTTGCAGAAGCATTTCTAGAAGGTGGGACATTTCAGATTTCTTAGCTGTTCCTATATATCTTGCTTTTTGTATTATTGTACATGACAGGGCACCACTCTTTCCCCCTGTCCTCCATGTCAAATTGATCATTACAATAGTTTTAAATTAGGCCAGTTCTATGCTGGGGCACGTAGATGCTACAGTGGATAGAGCTCCTGGCAGCTAGGTAGCAAAGTGGATTAGAGCATTGAGCCTGGATTTAGGAAGACCTGAGTTCAAATCAGGCCTCAGACACTAGCTATGTGCCTCCATTTTCTCATCTGTAAAGTGCGCTGGAGAAGGAAATGGCAAATCTCTCCATTATATTTGCCAAGAAACCTCAAAAAGGGTTACAGAATCAGACACAACTGAAATAACTTAATAATGACCCCTATGCTGCCTTAATAACAATTGAAGTTTATATGGTGCTTCACATGTATTACTTCATTGGATCTTTATTACCCTAATAATGAGATACTTCAAAAATTATACTCTCGGGATGGCTAGGTGGCGCAGTGGATAAAGCACCAGTCCTGGATTCAGGAGTACCTGAGTTCAAATCCGGCCTCAGACACTTGACACTTACTAGCTGTGTGACCCTGGGCAAGTCACTTAACCCCCATTGCCCTGCAAAAAAAAAAAAAATATATATATATATATATATATATATATATATATATATATATATATATATATATACATATATATACTCTCTAGTTTATAGATGAAGAAACTAAAACTCTATGTTGCCCTGTATTTTTCTTAGATTATAAAGCTAGTTACATCCCATTGGTCAAAGTGAGAACCCAATCAGTTGTATCATCAGAGCTCAACTGGCTAGCTTTTTGTGGTCCCTACCTGACCTTCACAGCTACTATAATGGTCTCAGAGGATGCTGAGTCCATTAAACTTTATTTTGGCTACCAAATCCCTACTTGGCCATTGTGGCACCTCACTCCAGAACTGATGAAGGGTTGGGCTTTGAGAACAGTGTTTAGTATCATTATTGTATTGTTGAAATGTGATTTTGCTATTTGAAAAGCACAAGCAGGTTATTACAGATTGTTCACTGTATCCCATTACTTAAAATGGCCACAGTGAGGGTCTCTATTTCAGAGGAAGAATTAATCAATCAATCAATCAAACAATATATTAAATATATGTCAAAATTTCCAGGTACTCTGTTAAGCAATAGGAAAAGAAAGAAAAGACTCTGTTCATAAGAAATTTATATTCTATCAGAAGAGACAAAAAGTACACACAAACACACACACATATGCACACATGCACACACACAAAACAAAAACCCAACAACAACTCAAGAACATGACAACTTTGGGGAGGGAGCTACTGTGGTATCAGAAAAGGCTTCATGTAGAATGTGGAGCTCAGGCTAAAATTCAGAGGTGGAAGTTAAGAGGGAGCGCATTCCAGGCATGGTAAGATAGCTATCACAAAGGCATAGAGCTGAAAGGTCAAAGGGAACAATAAGAAGGCAAATTTGTCTGGGTCAAAAAGTATGTGAAGGGGAGTATGTCGGAAGACTATAAAGACAGATTAGGACTAAGTTGCAAAAGGCTTTAAATGTTATACAAAGGAGAAACAATAACCAAATATAAAATGAATTAACCTAAGAGTCACCTGTCATAGTGCATCTATTATATTGTCACTCAGTCAAATTACTTTCAAAAAAACATCTTATGAAAGAATAAATGTCTTTACATGAGAGCCACCTCTAAAATACAGCTTCTTATTTGTACTGCCCTCCACCTACTGGGATCTGGGCTGGATCCATTCTTTTCTTGTCAAAAGGTTTTCACCTGTGTCATATAAATGAAATCCTACAATGGCCCAGCTCTCATGGAGCCCTCATTTAAAGCATTTGAAAATGCCCTATGTTCTGGCAAAGCTAAATCAAGGTCTGTGTTAGAGACCACAGGATGCCATTCCAGAGAACTAAAAAATCTTTTAATGTATTAAATGCCATTTAACAATGGTCTTCAAATATTCCAAGTGAAATGTTCAGAGTGATAGTTCTTTGTTTTCATGAGGCAAGATCAAAAGGCTCAGCTTCGGTTTTCGCAGGAAATCTTGAGGTTAGTCATTCAGTAAGTGGGTTAGTCTATTGGTAAGTCAGTTGGTCAACAGCATGCCTGGTTTGTCTCCCATATGTTTATCAGGATACTAGAAATTATATAGGCAAACAATAAAATAAAAACATAGTGTCTGATTAAAAAATAGTTTCAGTCTAAATATTGGAAGTACTAGAGCAAATCAATAACGCTGGTACACTAGGGCTGTGATTTTGTATAGCCTTTAAGTAAAAAAAAATATGGAATTATGCTTAGAAAGTTACTAAACTGTATATACCCTTTGGTGGAGCTTTACCACTATTAGGTTGATACTTCAAAGAGACCAAAGAAAGAGAAAAAGGACCTTTTTTGTATAAAAACTGTTTCAGCAACTCTTTTCATGGTAACCCAAAATTGTTAACTAAAGGGCTATCCTCTTTGGGGGGGGGGCAATAGGGGTTAAGTGACTTGCCCAGGGTCACACAGCTAGTAAGTGTCAAGTGTCTGAGACTGGATTTGAACTCAGGTCCTCCTGAATCCAGGGCCAGTGCTCTATCCACTGTGCCACCTAGCTGCCCCTAAAGGGCTATCCTCTTAAAAATGATGACATACAAATATAATGTACTATTATGTCATACAAGACAAAATAAATAGTTGTAAAGCAAAATGGGAAGCCCTCTGTGAATTGATGCAGAATGAAGTGAGGACTAGGAGAAAATTTTATGCAGTGACAATACTATCAAAAATAACTTTAAAAGACTTTAGAACAGCAATCAATGCCATTACAAAGCATGAATCCAGAGGACTTATGATGAACCATGCCACTCATCTTCTACCAGGGAACCGTCAAATTTTCAGAGATGCAGAGAAGCAAGTATTTAGGGGCAGGGCCAATGCCTGAAATGGATTTTTTATTTTTTATTTTTTTGCTGGACTAGTTAGGCTTATAATGAGGGTGGGCTTTTTTGTTGTTATTTCATTTTTGTTGTTGCTCAATGACTGAATAGTGGGAAGTACAAATTATAAATGAAAGTAAAATAAATAAAAGTCAATACAGTTTTTAAAATAAATTCATTCTAGTTAGAGATATACAATGGACACATGAAGATTTAAAATGTACAGGTTGATGAAACTTACAGAGACTATGATGTATAAAAAGTTCAAGAGACATAATTTCTGAGTAACTAATCATTTTATTAATTATGGCTAGTGAATAATTAATAAAAGGATGGTCACAGGGCCTTTTCTCAGGAATTCCACAAAACTCCCCCTCTATAAAAGGAAAAAACAAAGCCTGAGTAGAATATAATGGGCTAGAATTCGCTTAGATTATATTTTTTAAACAATTTAATCAGAACTAAGCTTCCCTAGTTGGGTGGAGTCTGAATAAGATTGAGGAGAATGTTATATTCAATCTCATCATTAGCCCTATTCTTCAGGGGTTGATTTGACCTAGTAGAAAATTAGGAAAGAGAAAGGTTAAAAAACAACAACTTGGATCCCCTGATTATAACTAATCATTTCTAAAAGAAAGAAAAAAATCACTTCTCTCACAAGAAAAGATTTGGATTTGGAGACAGAGGACTTATATTTGAACTTTGATTTTGCCACTTACTACCTATGTGACCTTTTTTTGGTGAAACTAAGTCTAGTACTCAGCAAAATGCCCTATCGTAAACGCTTAATAAATGCTTTTTGACTTGACAACTTCTCAGGAACTCAATTTGCTTAGCTAAAAAATGAGAAAGTTGGACAATATCATCTCCCTATCTCTTCCAGATTTAAATCCATACTCCTTAACTAGTTTAAATACAACACATTTTAAAATTTCATCTTTTTTTCATTTATTGAACATTGCTACTATTACACATTGCTTCAGTACTTTAAGAATTTTCATTTTCATTAGTGAAGGTACTCCCTCTCAATGAAAGCTACCAACCCTCTATGACTTAGTACAACAGATTGTTTTCAAAAATACAAATATTCAGCAACCTGCTCTTAGCCTAGTGCCATGCATCTCCCAATTTATCTAGGCTGAACCTTAAATGATAGACTCATAGCCCTTCATTGGAATTGCCGTCAATTCATTTTCTACTTGTTAAGAACTGTCAGAGTCCATGAAATGTAATCATAATGTTCAAGAATTCATCCACAGCTAACAGTAATAGTAATAGCAGTAGTAGCAGTAGCGGTAATATTAGGAGTAACCAACATTTATATAGCATTTCTATGTTCCCAGACACTGTGCTAAGGACTTTGCAATAATTGTGTAATTTGGTCCTCATAACAACTATAGGAGGTAGGTATTCTTATTTGTCTCATTTTACAGATAAAGAAACTGAGGCAGATAGAGGTTAAGTGACTTGACCAGGATCACAGAGTAAGCATCTGAGTCCAGGATTTAAACTCAGGGCTTTCTGATTCCAGGACCAGCACTTTATTTATTGTGGTATTGTTGTTTGTCCTTCATTCTTGAAGAGGACAATGACATTAGAAAGTGATGTCATGACTTGCAGTGAACTGGATTTAAGTGAGGAAGGGATGTGTAAAATCACCAGCCTCACACTCTCCTCCAGACCTCCAGAGCCATCTGGGTCTAGTGACAAGATCTTCATTAGGACAACTGGGATGTCCGTAGATGTTTGAGGCAATTGAGGTTAAGTGAATTGCCCATGGTCACACAGCTAGTAAGGGTGAAGTGTCTGAGGTCAAATTTGAACTCAGATTCTCCTCACTCCAATGCCAGTGCTCTATCCACTATAACCTAGTTGCACTATTCCATTGTGCTACCTAATAGCTCAATGAATCATTTGGGAAGGATTTTACTGGAGAGTATTGTGTTGACTTGAAGTTAACCTGTGACTTCACTGATGTTTATTATAGACACAATATGCCTAGATTTCAGGAAGATAGGTGATGATGCCCTTCATGAGATCTTCATAGAAAAGATGGAGATAAGTAGGCTGGCTCCAGAATATAAAGAAAAATTAGTTCCCCCCAGAATTCACTGACTAAATCAACCAATCAACATTTGTTAAGCACCTACTATTTACCAGAAACTATGCTAACTTCTAGGGATAAGAAAAAACAAAAACAAACAAACAAAAAGACTGCCCTGCCCTCAATGAGCTTACAATCTACATAAGTAAATGTATCAATATTTACCTAAAATCTAGTACAACTAATACTGGGGTCTGTGCTTGATATTTTCCTAATTTCCTATTTTTTCAACATTTTTATACAACACTTCAGGTTCTACCCTCTTTGGATTCTCATAGACTCAGGTTCAAATCATGAGAACTTTTAATGTTAATTTATCAATCCCTGGTTCATTTACTACCACCTAATTAGCAAACTATGAATTTCTGAAATGAACTCATCAAGATATTTATTGACTCACTACATTAAAAGAGCTAGTTAAGAACATTTCAGAAATTTGAAATCATTTATTCAGTATAGAAATGTATAGGAAAGCAAAAGAAAACAGTATCAACACACATATCTAAGAAAACCATTTTCAGCCTCTTTTTCCTACAAAGTAAGTTGGGATATTAGTGCCTTCAAATTCTTAACTGGTGAATAGAATCAGCCCATTCTTTTTTTGTTTTGTTTTCTTTGCTTATTTTTTTATTCAATTTTTATTTTATTTTTGTCTCAGTTACATGTAAACAACAAATTCTTAAAATTCATTTTTTAAAATGTTGGGTTCAGGGGACAGCTAGGTGGCACAGTGAATAAAGCACCAGCCCTGGATTCAGGAGTACCTGAGTTCAAATCTGGCCTCAAACACTTGAAACTTACTAGCTATGTGACTCTGGGCAAGTTACTTAACCCCCACTGCCCCATAAAAAATAAAAACAACAATAACAACAACAACAAAAAATGTTGGGTTCTGAATTCTCTTCCTACCTCATTCCCTTCCTACTCCTTGAGAGTGCAAGCAATATGATATAAATTATACACATGTAGTCAAGCAAAACATTTCCATATTAGCCACGTTGCAAAAAAGAACCTAGACCAAAACAAAAACAAATAAAATGCAAAAACAATAAAGTTTTTAAAAAACATATGTCTCAATCTGCATACAGACTCTATGAGTTCTTTTTCTGGTGGTGGATAGCATTTTTCATCATAAGTTCTTGAGAAATATCTTAGATTGTGATATTTCTAAGAATTCCTAAATCATTAACACTTGATCATCATACTATATTGCTGGTAGTGTGTACTAAGTTCTGGTTCTGCTTATTTCATTTTATATCACTTCAAGTAAGTCTTCTCAGGTTTTTCTGAAAGCATACATCTTATAATTTCTTTAATAAGGGTTAAGTGACTTGCCCAGGGTCACACAGCTAGTGTCAAGTGTCTGAGGTCAGATTTGAACTCAGGTCCTCCTGAATTCATGGCCAGTGTTTTATCCACTGCACCACCTAGCTGCCCTCTATAATTTCTTTGAACACAATAGTATTCCATTACAATCATATACCACAGCTTGTTGAACCATTCCTCAATTGATGGGCATCCCCTCAATTACCAATTTTAGCCATCACAAAAATAGCTGCTATAAATATTTTGGTACAAATAGGTCATTTTCCTTTTTTCCTTGAAATCTTTATGGTACAGACCTAGAAATGTTATTGCTGGGTCAAAGGGTATGCACAGTTTTATAGACTTTTGGACACAGTTCAAATTGCTCTCCAGAATGTTTGGATCAGTTCACAACTGCTGCAACTTTACATTAGTGTCCTTATTTTTCAGCATTTTGTCCAACATTTATTGATTTTCCTTTTCTGTCATATTTACCAATCTGATGGGTGTGAGGTGATAACTCAGAGTTGTTTTTATTTGCTTTTCTATAGTTAAAAGTAACTTAGAACATTTTTTCACATAACTATAGATAGCTTTGATTTCTTCTTCTGAAAACTTGCCAATTAGGGGAATGACTTGTATTCCCACAACTTTGAATCAGTTCTCTATTGAATAGTTGTTACTGTAAGGTGGCTAAGATTCTAGCTAAGCTGTCTAAAAATCTAATGAGTGGTCGCCAATAAATTAGAAGCTTTAGGGAGAGTTTAGACTTTTAAGCATTTATTAAGGAGCATAAGAATTTGGGGAGAAGAGAGAGAGAGGCCGAGGTGCCTACATCTATCTATCTCGTGGAGCCAGAATTTCTGCTCCACTCCTCACGAGGTCCCCTGGAAAAGAGAGAGCCTCACCCCTTCTTCATCCCACAAGATTCCCGTGAAAAATGGAAACCTCCCACACAGAGTTCCAAGCTAATTGGCTATTAGCTTTGATCCACAGTACCCATGAGCAAATTTCACTTCCTGACACCAAGGAACTGACCTTCTAAGCCACATGGTTACCTTTCCTACAGTCTCTCTCCAGCAGGGGGCATCACTCCAATTCTCACACTATCTGTGAAATGAATATCAGTGAAATTTACTATAATATTTTTCTCCAGTTTTCTGGGTTTTTTCTTAATCTTGGCTACATTGATTTTCTTTGTGTAAAATCATTCTTATTTTATGTAATCAAAACCACCTATTTCACATCTTGTAATACTCTATATCTCTTGTTTGGTCATTAATTCTTCTATTATCCATAAATCTGACAGGTAAAATATCCCATGCTCCCCTAATTTGCTCATGATATCACATTGTATATCTAAATAATGTACTCATTTTGACTTTATCTTGGTATACAGTGTGAGATGTTGATCTATACTTTGTTTCTGCCTAATTGTTTTCCAATTTTTGAAGTAACTTTTGTTAAGCAGTGATTTTCTGTCCCCAAATCATGGATCTTTGGGTTTGCCATACATTAGATTACTATAGTCATTTATAACTGTGTATTGATTACCTACTCTTTTCCACTAATCCACAACTCTATTTCTTAGCTAAGACCCCCCAATTTTTGTTATTGTTGTTAATTACCATTCTGTTATGCAGCTTGAGATCAGGTACCACTAAGCCACCTTCTTTCACATTTTTCCCCCATGGGTTCCCTTGATATTCTTGACCTTTTCTTCCTCCAGATGAACTTTGTTATGATTTTTTTTCTAGCTCTATAACATAATTTTTATGGTAACTTGATTGGCATAGCACTAAATAAGTAAACTAATCTAGAATGGTTATTTTTATTATATTGACTTGGCTTACCCATGATCAACTAAATTTTCTACAATTGTTTAGATCTGACTTTATTTGCATGAAAAAAAGCATTTTATAATTATGTTCATATAGCTCCTGGGTTTGTCTTGGCAGGTAGATGCCTAAATATCTTATATTTTATAAATTTATTTTAAATAGCATGTATCTTCCACCTCTTAGTAATATAGAAATGCTGGTGATTTTTGTGGGTTTATTTCATATCCTGCACTTTTGCTGAAGTTGTTAATTATTTCAACTGGTTTTTCAGTTACTTCTCTAGGGTTCTGTATATATACTATCAGATTGTTTGCAAAGAGTAATAACTTTGTTTCCTTACTGCCTGTTATAATTCCTTGAATTTCTTTTTATTGACTTATTGCTATAGCTAGAACAATATTGATTAATAGAGGTAATGGTGGACATCCTTGCTTTTACTTTTACTTTTTATTTTACTTGTTTTTTCACACTTGATTTTGCTGGAAAAGCTTCTAGCCTATCCCGATTATAGATAATACTTGTTGATGGTATAGATAGATACCACTTAAAAATTTAAGGAATGCTCCAGTTATTCCAGTGTTTTGACTTGTTTTTAATTGGAATGGCACACCCCCTCTTTGGCTGAAGTTTTTTTGTAATTTGTAATGACAGAATCTCTGTCTAGTTTTGTTTCTTTACCTGATCTTTTTCTCCTATGTGCTTACTCTACAGACATTCTATAAACCTCTCACCTAGAACAGACTCATGAATTACTTGTCACTCACCCAGTAGAAGTATTTACTGCATTTAATCCACAATACATTTCTCAGTATGGTCACTGACCTAGTAGCAACCACTCCCTTCCTTTGTTCTTTGGAAAAAATTCTTCCTCAGCACTTTGAGTAAGAGAAGGGTGAAAATATCCCTGCTTATTCAGTTTATAGGAAAACTTATCAGATATCATCTATTTACCTATTCCCACCAATTCCCTCCTATGCCCCTTTTTCCCCAGAGGAGGACAAAGATGATTCCAGTCTCTGTGGAGCTACATGTTACATTGGCAATGATTTGGAAAAAGACATTCATTTCAGTTTAACTCAACTCAATATACCTTTATAATTTCCTTCTCTGTGGTGGATGCTCATGTTACAAAGAAAAAAAATTACAAAAGTCCCTGCCCTCAGAAATGTCTATGTTTTGCTAGAGGTGGGAAGAGGAACAGCATATACAGAAATGATTCAATATGGATTATATGCATAGTAAATTTTTAGGATGTTTTACTAAAACTATTGGAAGCACTGGGAATGTCCTTGTGTAAAAGGTCACCTTTGAACAGAGCCTTGAATGTAACTGATGATTCCAAGGGGTAGAAGGTAGGAGAGAGAATTCTAGTCAAGTGGAAAACCTGTCCAAAGGCAGAATTGGCAGGAGATGGTGTTGTATAGACAATGTACTTATTATTTGTGGACAAATGAAATTAGGATGTTTCCTGTCCATAGATACTTCCAAGTGTAGGCTTCTGAACATTTTCCAGGGATGATGAAGAGGAAATTCATGCTCTCTTGGGGTGGATTTGGATCAGATCACATCCGACTCTGAAGTTGTGTTTTGTTTTGTTTTTAATTCTATGAAATAACTACTTTTCTTGAAATAATAGTTTATGAGAAGCAAAGATAAATAGATGTGGCAACAATATTTTCATCTCAATTTGGAACCTTCTTACCTTTGCTTCTAGCTTCACAATGATACAATTTTGCTTTTTCCCTTCTCAAGGAGTACTTACTACACTAAGCCCCCATTAATTTATTTTAGCACTTTATTCAGTTTCATATTCAAAAGGAGAAATTGGGTAGGGGAGAGAGATGGCAAGGAGGTGGATGATAAGAAATAGGATGTGGGCCTAATAGGATGTATACTCCTATAGAATAAGCTAAGTTGTGTACATTTTAAAGGGGAGGAAAAGGTTATAAAGAAAAACAGTGTTCTTTATGGTTTGTTTCAAGTATAAAATGATGGCCCTTTGTTCTCCAATGTGTAAAATTACTTCCTTAGACAACTCATCTACACACGTGGTTTCCATTAGAAATTAGAATCCTGGGTATCATATCTATTTCTGTCCTGTAGCTTAGGTTTTGAAGTTAGAATTAGTAGGTGTATTCAGGAAAAAGGGAAAATGGTAAAGAGTTTTAGAGACTTCAAATAGGAACGTTGCAAGTACACACAAATACATATACACTTGCACATGTGCATGCACACACACACACACACACACATATATATATATATATACAGTATATAAATGCTTTCAAATGAGATTATACCTTAAATATCATATGTATTTATAATATTCTACTTAAATAATTAAGAGTGTTATTTTGACGCATTCAACCCATTTATAAAATTGCTTCTTGTAAGTTAGAGCTTCATAATAACACTGTATGTCATGTCCAAGCCACAAATAATTGAAATTGCTCTACTTCTAAGTAGATCTTGTTAGTTCTTCTGTGACAAAATCCCATCTATGGGCCCTAAAGTAGACATATTTTAGTCTGAATTCCTCTCTATAGTACTATTGCAAGGTAAAAGTGTCCTATAATTTTTGGATGAATTCAGAGGATTGTAAACTTGAAGGCTGAAGGGACCTTAGAAATCATCTAGTAACCTTCCCCTTGTTTTTGCTCCATTTTACATTTGAGGAAAGTGAGGCCCAGGGATGAAAAGTGATGACAAAAATTCACCCAGGAAGTGAGGAGCAGAGTTAATATTTGAATAGAGACTATAGGATTGAGCACAATGGCCAGTGCATTATACTACACTATACTACACTGCCTCCCATTTATCATATTTATTTCATTAACTCTATCTACCTTGAATGGACTGAATCTGTGCATCCTCTTTGAAAATATGTAGAATTTGTTGTATTCTCTAAATATTTCAAAGTGATTTCCCTAAATTACACTTCTGTAAACTGCATTCATAAAACAGTTTACAAATGTAACAGCCCATTTACTTGTTCTTGTCTTAGATATTTATTTTTAAAGCATTCTTTGTAATGTGTTTCTCTTTGCTATATATTTAAAATTAATATTAATAATTAATCCTCAAATGTACCTCACAAACTATACCCAGTGAATTGCAGATTTGTTTTTAACTTTTAATATTCACAAAGTGGTTTTGTTCATTAGCTTTAATGTTGGTTACTGTCCACAAAGACAAAAGAGATTTGATTTCATTTCAGTCAAGTAGATTTCTGTACAATGAGCCTTTGCAGATTTATTTTATAATGTTCTTATAATCTTTATTGGTTTGTGGCATCAAGTTTTAGCAGGATCTTGCCTTTTAACAAACACATTTTCATTGCCAGCAGAGACAAAATGTTTATGCATTTCACAGAAATAACAATGAAAATGCCTCCTTGTAATGATGTACATTTCACCCAAGAATCTGTAAACACCACAGATATTAGGACTGCATGTGGTGTTTTCAAATAGAATACCAACAGGATCCAAGACCAGAAGCACTGATGCTTTGTTTGTCATCTGGATGATTCCCATAATCAATTTGTCCTTAGAATATCTGAATTGATTTATCTGATTTATCAGAATAAAGTTCATTAATTGCTTATGTTGCATGGAGAAATGTTAAGCTATACAATATCCAGTGACTTTCATCCCAAATGCTGGAGAATTCAATCACCGATACTTTTATGCCCCCACATGAGCAGGATTGTGTTTTGGTTTATGCCTAAATTAATAGTACAAAGTCACAACACTCTAAAGTTGGTAAAGTACTTTCCTCAAAATAATAATGAAATAGTGTATGTGATATTAAACACATATTGTAGATGAAAAAACTCAGTCTTAGAAAGGCTAAGTGACTTCTTCATGGTTTCCCAGGTAAGAAATGTCTGAGGCAAGATTGAAATTCAGTTCTTCTAAAAATTCTAGCATTCCTTTACCATACTTTCTTTCAAATTGAAACTTTATATCTGCAAAGGGTCTTAAAATAAACTATGTCACTTACTCTCTACATTATGCCCCTTTCACCCCCATAAAATCTTTGAAATGAAAGGGGTGTCATATAGATAAATAATGTTGTTTGTGTTTTGTGGTTGTTGTTGAATTATTTCAGTCATATCCAACGCACTCTGACCTTATTTGGGGTTCACTGTGGTGGTTTGCCATTTCTTTCTCCAGCTCATTTTACAGATGAGGAAACTGAGGCAAGCAGGGTTAAGTGACTTACCCAGGGTCAAACAGCTAGTAAATGCCTGAGGCCAATTTTAATTCAGGAAAAAAAAGCTAGTCTTCATGACAAGAGACCCACTGCCCTACCCTTGAGCCACCTATAGTGGCTCAATTTTAATTATAACTATAATTAATAATATATCACTGGCTAAAAAGATAGCTTTACATGGATGTAGGCAGACTTGGGTTATAGTTTTACCCTGAACACATGATAACAGTGTAAAAGCAAGAAAAAGACATTAAAACTTTCAGTACTCCCAGACAATTTCATTCATCCTCTGAAGAGTTTTCCATTTATTTCACTGGAAGGCTTTTTCTGTACCTGGACAAATAAAAATACCTGCCCCCAAAACCCTACCTACCTTTCTAGTCTTCCTACATCTTACTCATGACCACAGGATCTTCAATCTAGTAACATTGGTCTCCTTACTCTTCCTCCAATAAGACACTCCATCTCTCTGGGCATTTTCTCTGTCTCCTATACCTGGAATACTCTCTCTCCTCATCTCTTCTTATCTGGCTTTCTTCAAGTTCCAACTAAAATCCCATCTTTTACAGTAAGCCTTTCCCAACCATAATTCTAGTGTCTTCCTTCTCTTAAATATTTTCAAGCTATCCTCGATATAGCTTGTTTGTACATGTTTGTTTCCTTCCTGTTTACCCCCATTGGATTTTGAGCTTCTTGAGAACAGGGACCATCCAATTTGCCTTAATTTATATCCCTAGTGCATAGCACAGTGCCTGGTACACAACAGGTGCTTAATAAAGATTTATGGACTGACCTTACATAACTTTTAAACATCACAATCCTCTTTTTTATAGAAGAAGAAACTGAGGCTCAACAGTTTCTAAATGTATTGTGTATAGTTACTTATATAATCAGCTTATTCAGTGGTATTTTGTCAGGCTATGGAAGCAGTTCTCCCTCTGACTCATGTTTGGGTTCATGGTGTCTACAGAGGAAAAGATCTGAAGAGCATTCATATCAGTTTCTATTTCATAGGGATACTGGTTTGACAGTGAGTTTCCTGTTTAAGAATTAAACATTCGTTTTAATTATTTAGACTCAGCTGATATAGTTGGTCAGGCTTTGACACTGGCCGATGACTTCTCAGTGACTCGGTGTCATTTTCAACAGTACATTCAATACGTGGACTTTTAACACTTAATGTAGTCATTCAAAACTCTTCTAAAAGCGAATCTTTCCTGAACAAGACAAAAACACTTTCACCATTATTTTATTATTAATTATCATTATTAATTATTATCATCATCATGAGTATCATAACCACCACCACCACCATCATTATTATTATTTAATAATGGTCATATTCATTTACCATATAGAATTTCACTTCAATGAAAAACCCTTTGTGTCAGAATTTCTTTGTGCAGCTTTCTACATGTAAATGGTGCTGCAGTGGGTAGGTAAGAGTACTGTCTTTGGAGTCAGGAAGAAATGAGCTCAAATCTAGTGTTATACACTTCATAATGATATGAGCCTAGGAAAGTCACTCAGCCTCTGTTCACCTCAGTTTCTCCAACTCTAAAATGGATATATAACAATAGTACTTACTAGAGTTATTGTGAGGATCAAATGAAATAACATATGGAAAGTGCTTTGTAGACCTATATATAAGACCTATTTATAAGTACTATATAAATGCTAATTGTGGTAGTGGATGTAGTGATAGCAGTAATATTGGCATTGTTGTTCAGTTGTTTTCAGTCCAATTCTTTGTGTTTCTTGGGTTTTCTTGGCAGAGATATTTGAGAGGTTTATGATTTCCTTCTCTAGCTCATTTTACAGATGAGGGAATTTAGGCAAATAGAATGAAGTGACTTGCCCAGGGTCACACAGTTAGTAAGTTTCTGAGGTCAGATTTAAACTCTGTATGAGTCTTAATGACTCCAGGCTCCTCATTCTATCCACTATGCCACCTAGCTGCCCATAGTAGTGGTAGTCATATCTTTATTATTATTATACAAATAACATAATATTCATCAAGGAATTAACTCTTTTGATCTCAGAACATTTTCCCTAAGAAACAATATTGCAAAGGAGTGTTAGGTTGGCTCACAAAGCCTACTTAATCTCTAATGTAACTGAATTAGAAGTAGTCTGGCAAAGTATCAGTGGAAAAACTACATTCAATTATCTCTTCAAACATTTACTGGCCTTGTGATTCTGAAAAGTCACTGGACATCTCTGAGGCTCAGTTTTCTTATCTGTAAAAGGGGGATAATAACAGTATCTACCTCAGAGGACTGTTGTGAAGATTATATGTGATGATGTATAAAGCATTTTGCAAATTTAAAAGTGAAAGTTATTATATAATTATAGGAGAGATAGATTTTCTTTTTCAGAGCCAGTTTCAATAAAAGAAAGTAAAGTTTTAAAGAGGATTTGTTATAAAGAAAATACTGTGTCTTATACCACATGTTTTATTTGGGTAGGGAGGTTCAGAAAACATGATTACTTTAAGTAGAATAATAATCATAGTATTTGACTAAATTCTGGAAGGGAGGGAGGAAGCAGAATATGGTGTAGTATAGGGAAAAAGAAATACATTTTCACTTCATTTCCAATATGCAGGTCAACTTCTATCCAAAATTTAAAAGAATTCTTTGGCATTCTCATGCTTCTCCTTCTGCATCTTCCCAATCCCCTACATCCTACCTGAGACCTTCATAGAGAGTTATACTCTACTCTAGTGCCACAAAGAATTCTAGGCTGCAAAAAATCTCTATCTACTGCTTCCTTATCAAAATATGCATTCTATCAATGTAGCGAATTTCAGCTAAGTGATAACAAGAAAGGAATTTGATTGAACAAATGTAATTATTCAATAAACATTTATTAAGTGCCTACTATGTGCAGGCACTGTGCTAAGTAATGAAGATACCAAGAAAGGCAAAAGAGTCCCTGCCCTCAAGGAGCTCATAATCTAATCAGAGAAGATAACATATTAAAAAGAAGTTGAGGGGCAGCTAGGTCTTGCAATGGATAGAGAACTGGCTCTGGAGACAGGAGTACCTGAGTTCAAATCCGCCCTCAGACACTTGACACTTAGTAGCTGTGTGACCTTGGGCAAGTCACTTGATTCCAATTGTCTCCAAAAAAAAAAGAAGTTGAAAATGAGGGTTGGGAAAGATAGAGAATACTCATCCCAGTGGCATGATAAAATCCTGTTAACAGGTAGGAAATTATGAGGTATTTGCCCTGGGAGACCTCAGAGGATCTGGAAGTTCTCTGATTTCCAACCCCCAACCTCTCCAATCAGAAGTGAGGGATGGTCCCAAGGGACTGAGGCCACTGAGGAAATATGAGTTTCAGGAGTTGATTTGTTTTTGCAGGAAATATAATTCACACTAATATATAAATGCCTGATAGCCATCACAGCATTTATTGAAAATGATCATTGTTAACCTAAATAACTAAGTGGTGAAATTAAAAATGATGTAACAAAGAAAAAGAAAACATTCATCCTGGGTTAGGAAAGAGATTTTAGGTAAGGAAATACCACACAGATGAACACGAGCTGGCAATCTGTCCCTGAAATTAGTTCCATCCAAGCTCTTCCTATTTATTGTTCACAGATTCTTATCTTCTATTTAGGAATTTACATATTTAGTGAGTTCTAAAAATTCACTCCATAATTTTTTTCATAAAGCTTAGTGTTTTTGGAGGTTTTGATGCTAGAGAAAGGATTCAGTTGAGAAAGTGACAGGAAGATGCATTTGAAGAAGAAGAGAGAGAGAGACAAAGAGAGAGAGACAGAAAGAATGACAGACAGAGAGATACAGAGAAACACAGAAACAGAGAAAGAGAGAGCAACACAGAAAGACATAGAGATACAGACACAGTGATAGACACACAGAGAGAGGACAGACAGACAGAGGCAGAGACCCAGACACATGGAAGACATATAGAGACAGAGACAGTCACCCAGAGAGACAGAGGCATAGAGAAAGGGACAGAGAGACAGAGACAGGGGGGAAAAACACAGAAACAGACACACAGGAGACCAAGAGCCGTTCCACAAAAACAAAAGAGAGATCGTCTAGGGAGAAAATGGCTGACAGAATCAAAAGCTGAAGAGAGGTCAAAGGTGAGGTGGACTGAGGCAAAGCTATCCAAGATAGCAGTTAAAAGATCTTGGCATGGGTGTGAAGAGCAGTATCTCTCAAGTGACAGGTTTGAAAGACAAAGCCTAAAGATCTCGGTGGTATGAAAATGAAGGCAGGGGCACACATTCTAGCTATTTGGCAGTTGTAGGAGAGGGGAGATATATAACTTGAAAAACTTAAGAGAGTATCTGTGTCAAAAAGTCAGGGATTATTCTCAGCTAAGGTAGATTAGGAAGAAACAACTGTGTTAGGAAAGGGCAAAGAAAATCCTAATCAATGTGTTCAAATCATGGGGGAGAAATAAAATAAAAATGAAGATTTGTACACAAAACATATGCAAACATCATCTTGTTTTTAAATTGTTTTCTGAGAGGAAACCAGATGAAAAGGGCAAATGCTTTGATTGGAAATGATAGCTATTTAACAGTTGCTTTCTTAATCTCTCTTCCCTGATGAACAACTATGTCCAGTGACCTAGAAAAACCCTTCAACAAGCATAGCGTGCCTTGGTCAACCAAATGTGTGCTGCTAGTGATTAAATCCTTAATTTCAAAATGCTGCCATCACGTGATTTGACTGGTGAGCAAAGGTAGGCAATCTGTAACATTTCATTTAAACTCTATCTTAACGGTGCCTCTAAAGCATCTTTGGATATTCATTTGTAAGTCAATTATGGTGGAATTTATTCAGTGCAATTGAGACAGCAGGACAGTAGTATATAGCAGGGCAATGAAATAATTGGAGCTTTATGAGCTCCCAGCTTCCTCAGCCAACCACCTGCTCTTCTCATAGGCATCCACATAAGTAGTATTGTTCCAGTGATTCTGGCATGTGCTAAATACTATTTAGGACAGGATTAATAGAGTGGACAGACATTGCTTCCCAAGCAGCCTCTGTCTTGAATTTTCCTGTAGCTCTCTTCTGGCCCATCATTTCCTAGAATGTCAGATTGCCAGTTATACTAATATTAAAGGGATTATTACTTTGCCACTAACTGGCAAAACCAAAACTCAACAAATGTCATTAGTTTGTTTACGTATAATAAATGAAAATAGAATTGACTATAATGAGAGATGGTGCATAAACCTATGGCAAAATAATTCCGGATTCTTAAGTTTTGTTTTCCTTGGTGTCCTCATCTTCACATACAAGGATAAAATTAATAATAAAAAAACAACATAGCAGAGTGGAATAAGCGTAAGGAATGAGAGGATCTAAATTCCACTCTCAGATGTGATGCTGACTCCCTGTGTGATGTGAAACAAATCAATTAACCTCCCTAGGTTTTAGTTTTCTCATTTGTAAAATGAAAGGATTAGAATAGATGGTGTCCGAGGTCCTTTCCAGATCTAAATCTAAGATTCTAATAATCATGATAACATCTTGTCTTATAGAACATTTAGAGGTTTACAAAATGCTTACCACACAACTACCCTGGGAGGAAAGTAACAATAAATGGGCAACTTAGTCTTAAGTTGTATGAACAACTCAATTGGAACGGTTCCACCTCATAGTCATGTTATTTTTTACTTTCCAATGTTTGCTAGGGATTGGCTTTTTTTAATTCTATGACTCATTCATTATAAGACCACTTTTGGCCACAGCAAATTTTAAACATCATCACAAGGTACAGAAGGATTTAATATTGCATTGGTAAAGGAAGTATATGGAGAATTGTTTTTACTTGAATAAGATTTATTTAAGGATACAAAAAGATGAAAAAAGTTAGCTATCCGAAGGTGATTCTTTGCAGTCATTAAGTCTTCATATGTTCTCTCTGGCCCTGGGAATCTCCCAAGGATACACAAGTTGGTACCAAGTTTGCCTTACACAAGTCTGAACTACTGTTAGAACTGAGGAATTCCCCTCTCAAACTCTTTTGGAAAGTTACACATCACAGAGAAAGAAAGAAAGAAGGAAAGAAGGAAGGAAGGAAGAAAGAAAGAAAACAAAGAGAAAAAAGAAAAAATAGATTTAATAGAGAAATTGGAAAAGCAAAACAATAAGTATGATGCAAAGTAAAATCTGATACTGTCAAAGGAACGATATAAATTGCCATAAGAAATTTGAGGAGGGAGAGGTCTTTTGTCCTGTTGAAATAAAAGATTCCATTGCTGGCACATGAGCTGTGTTATAGAGGAAAAGAAGGATTTGACCAAGCAGAAAACATGGAAGGAGTATATTATTGGTGAGGTAGATGGCTTGAAAAAAAAAAAGTCTGTTAAGGTTTTTTTTCTAAAAAAGGATTTATTTGCTTTGTCCTCTTCATTACCTTCTGTTTCAATATATTCTGAACTTTTATTCTTTAGTGTATTGGTCTATATATTTATGTACTCTTTCTTTAATATACTGTGTTTCTTATGACATTAAAACATTGAAAGGGCTGTTTGAATCCCTCTTCTAACCAGTTTTTATGTTATTGCTTTTTCACATCTTTTCATATCATAGTGTTTTTTTCTGTTGTGTCACACTTATAGAAGTATTGATTCTTGAGGGAAGTAACAAGTATAAAAGCATTGCACATGGTAAAAATTACCCAGTGTCCCAAATTATGAAGTTCAATTCTATCCCCCCACCCCCAACCCATGATTCTTTACCTTCCCTTTGACTTTGCAATCTTATTTCTAGGTCTATGTTCTCCTGCCCTTATTGGTGTCAGATCCCTCTGAGAGTTTTCATTTTCCTTTTCTTGAGGCAGGATGCTGTTCATGGGGGATCAATAATCTCAACATCAGTGGCCTTCCTGTGCCCAACTTCTCTCAGAATAGACTCTGTAGTAAAGTTTCCATCTCCAGTTATGGACACATACCTCCTCCCTCATTATATTTTACTTCAGTAGAACCCCCTTATCAATTTGGGTTGAAATATCCCTCTTTCTTTCCTACTATTTTAACACCTACTTTCTTCTATCTCTACCATTTTCTTGTAGTTTGTCTTCTTACCGAGAAAGAGTAAAAGTAATTTCCCCTTTGTCCATCATTGACTTGATTAAGGGACAAATCTTACATTGCCCATTGCCCTCTACTTCCACCCTCTCTACTCTTACACCCTCCTATTCTGCATTTTTGTACCACCACATACAGTGATTCAACCACAGGAAGAGTTTCAAGTGATGTTTAAAGACTGTTCCTTTACCATTACTCCTCCTATTTCTTTAAATTTTATTTTTTCCATTTATAACTTCATTTACAAAAATTTCTTTCTTTCTTTCTTTTGTTTTTGGGGAGCCAATTGGGGTTAAGTGATTTGCCCAGGGTCACACAGCTAGTGTTAAGTGTCTGAGGCCGGATTTGAACTCAGGTCCTCCCGAATTCAGGGCCAGTGTTCAATGCACTGTACCACCTAGCTGCCCCACAAAAATTTCTTAATGATACATGTGTTTCTTCATTAACTTCATAGATCTGACTTTCTCTTCATTCCCGAAAAAAAATTCCCTAGAGATAAGACAAATTATTTCTATTTTTCATTTCTTCCTTAGTAGATATATTTATTTACTTTTCTTGTGATTCTGTCATTTGGAATGTTTGCTAGTTAAGTATAGTGCTTACCCTTGTTTTTGTTCTTTTGGTTTTTTGAAGATATCTGTAATGTTTGCTTTTATTGAATATTCATCTCTTCACCTTTTTTCATTGATGATTAGGCCCAAGGGGTGTGTCATTTTGGGTTGCATCTCAAAACTCTTTTACTTTTTAAAATATATTATTGCATTCCCTTCTGTAGGTTCTAATGGATGCTGAATTCTTACAGATTCAAATTTCCTTTCTTTTATGATTGAAGGCCTTTCTCCTTTTCATTTGAGCAATTTCCTTGATAGTCACATTATTAAATTATTTTTGCATTCAAACATTCTAGATAATATTCTTTCTTTCTTTATTTTTTACTGTAGCATGATAGTCAGGCTTTTCAATTCATCATGGTTTGTTATTTTTTTCCTCCTGGGAGACCTGTGATCCTTGTCTATTCATTTTCTCATATAGAATAATGATTGTTCTTCCTTTAGAGATGATGTATTCTTTTAGAATTATTGACTTTTGCTCCTCTTCTTCCAGATTGTCTTTCACTTCAGTATGTTTCCATTAAATTATGTTTTTTTTAATTTCTTTGAAGAGACTTACCACTGTACATTCAAGATTTTCTTTTTGCTAATTATTTATCCCTTACATTCAACAAATTTTTACGTGTGCTCTCTTAAATTTCTTATTCTCTCTTTCCAATTTCCCTTTTGAAATATTTTATCCTGTGGTTTACTGAGATTACACATGGTTTTGTATTTCATCAGGTATTGGCTTCATATCTTTTGTGATATTTATTTAGAGAACTTTATAGTATTTTGATATTTAATTTTAGTATCTTCTGTGTTGATTTACCTGCTTGTGCTCTAGATTTTTAAATGAATTTTCTTTTTGAAATTAGTGGTTTAAACTTTTTCTCCAAATATTTTTACCGCTTTCTGTGATGGTTATACTCCTAACATAGGAATGCAAATCTAACTCAGCATCCTTTTACTTTTTGGGATTAAATTTTTGATTGACTTCAACCTCTGGCCCAACTATCTTCTGGGTGGACAGGACTAACTTCATCTAAAATTCGTTCCCCCTTTTCATCAGGTGAGTTCAGTATAGTGTTACACCTAGGATGATCTGTCCAATAACGTTTTGAAAATGTGGGACTCGAAGCTTAGGATAGAAATCATAAGCAGTAACAACTATTTGAGTTATCTGCATCAAATTTATAATCAGACCCCTGGAAGGAGATGAAATTTAGAATAGAAATACACCAGAGAAAGAAAGGAAGAAATCATTTAAAGTTACCCTGACCCATTGGTCTACTTTGAGGGCTCTTAATATTCTTTTTATAAGATATGAATTGGATCTGTGATTTTATTGGTTAGGGAAATCTTGAATGAGGTATCTGTGTCTACAATATGTCTATCTCCCCTGCAACTTATTGTCTTAGAGAGTTGCCTAGAATCTGTACAAGGTCACAGAACCAATATTCATTAGAGGCAGAACTTGATTTCTAATATGAGCTCTCTGTCCATTACATGTTCCATTTTATAACCTTTATAATTGACAAGAAATTCCACATCATAGATTTGATAACCAATCAAGAGGCTCAGGGATCTTTCAGAGAAAAAAGCACTTGCCTTGAAGCCATAAGACCTTCATTCAAAGCATGTCTCAGACACTTGCTACCTCTCTACTATTTGGCAAATCATCTCACTTCCTTGACTTTCATATTTTTTCAATGTTTATAATGATTGAGTTGGACTAAATGACCTCTCAGGTCCCTTCCAGCTCTTGGTCAATCATCCTTTTGTGATGGTAACAGCTGTTCAACTGAATAAGTAGCCGTGATGAGGAAAAAAAAAAACTTAAAAGCAGCTGGATTCCATCCCAGGTTCCCATGACTTAAATGATACCATCATATGTGCTGATCAAAAGCATAAAATAGATTTTTCATTTATATTTCTTTGACATTCTTGTTAATATCCTTTCAATATCATGCTAAAAATACCCAAATTGATTTTTAAAAAGATGGGATATGTGTGTGTGTGTGTGTGTGTGTGTGTGTGTATGTGTGTGTGTATGTGTATGTGTATGGAGTGGGGAGGTAGGGCAGTAGGGCTAAACTGGGACATCAAATTACCTTCTGTTATAGGAAAAAGCCAGGATTTCATTATATTCACCAAGTTTGAGTCCATGGTGTGGATTTCTGGCTGATTTGCCATGTACAACTAACAGATTTCCTAGCTTTCTTCACCAGTAATTTGCATGCATTGCTCACAGGCTTTACTTATAATTCAATTGCCCATACATTCCTCTACCAGGTTGTCACTGGACAAAAATGTCTGTAATCCAGAAGCCCAGAGCAATGGGGTGGAAGGAATGTCTATTGGTTTTCCTAAATTATTGTTATTTTGCATTTATAATGTAAATTCCCATGTCTTTTTAGTCTCCTATACATGTAAAAAGTTCTCCATCCTAAAAACTATTACAATTGTACAATTACTTGGCCCTTTGGAAAGTAATCTTTACTTATATTTAGCATCAATTTAATAATAGCTAGCTTTGATATAGTACTTTAAGATTTGCAAAGTGCTTTACAATTATTATCCTCACAATGATCTTGGCAAAAAGGTACTACTATTAACCCAATATTATAAATGAGAAAACTGAGGCAAACAGAAGTTAAGTGACTTGCTCAGAATCATAAAGCTGGGAAGTCTCTGAGGTCATATTCAAATTCACTTCTTCCTAATAACATCCATTACTTTATACATTGTGACAGCTAGTTTCCATTCATATCCATTTCATCCTTAATATCTATGAATAAATTGCACTTAAAGCTCTCATCCTTTCCAAACTACATCTATCTAGATCTAGGCACTCCAATCTCTCTGCCAGGTTATCAGCAACCTCTCTTTGTAGAACTTGATATATACCATCTCTGTTCTCAAGATTGCTAAAATTCTGGGGGCAGCTAGTTGGCGCAGTGGATAGAGCACCGGCCCTGGATTCAGGAGTACCTGAGTTCAAATCCGGCCTCAGACACTTAACACTTACTGGCTGTGTGACCTTGGGCAAGTCACTTAACCCCAATTGCCTCACCAAAAAAAAAAAAAAAAAAAGATTGCTAGTTCTGCACACCTTCCCCTTAGCACACACTCATTTTTTTGTTAGGATTCCTGCTTTTTTGAACTTTATACACACAGTTGCACTTAGAATATTTTTATATGCAAGTAGTTTACAAGTTCTTTGTTGTCAAATGCTATGCCATTTTTCATTTTTTAATAAGGACTATCACAATACTTGGCCATAGTAGATATTTTTAAATGGTCAGTTAGAATGTTCAATATAACCCTTAAAAAAGGAGATGAAATCCTTTTTGTATATAATGTGATTGGGTATCCCACTCAGCTCTAGAATCCCACAGCTGCTAGAGTTCAATGTTTGCCCTAACATTTAGCTCATAGCCCCATCAAGTTCATTTTCTTAAAGACTAGCCAGATATCATAAGTCAGAAATAAAAGTAATTTGGACAGAATAATTTTTCTGGGCCAGGGCAATCCAGTAATTCAAACCTCAATAATGCAACACAATGAGATAATCTTATACCAGGAAAATTTCAACAAAGAAAAGCCTATTAATCCTCTCAAAATTATTGGTAAATATACAACAATGTTTCAAGTGGCCATGGCTGCTTCAACATTATATACTTTAACATGCCATCAGAAAGGTATGTTTTGTTTTGTTTTGTTTTGTTTTTGGAGGAGGGATCTTTGGGTTTATTATTTTTTTTTACTTCTAATTTTAAAAAATAATTTATGTAATAAAAAGTATTTCCATTACATAGTACAATAAAAAGATGATTACATGGGAAAATGCAAATCTACTAAGCATAATTTGCTATTACTTTCAAATATACAAACAAAGATATAAAAGAAAGGTATGTTGACTCGAGTGGCAATGTGAATACCATCAAGCCCGAAGAGGGACAGCTCTTTCTTCATAGACTCAGATTTTTAAAGCTCAAGTATTCAGGATGCATTACCAAATTCAAACTCTAATCCTAAAGATCAATCAAATCCAAAGACCAGGCTCCATATTCTTTTTTTTTTTTTTTTTTTTTTTTTTTTTGGTGAGACAATTGGGGTTAAGTGACTTGCCTAGGGTCACACAGTAAGTGTTAAGTTTCTGAGGCCGTATTTGAACTCAGGTTCTTCTGAATCCAGGACCGGTGCTTTATCCACTGTGCCACCTAGTTGCCCCCGTATTCTTTTAAAAGAAAGCCAATCCAGATTATGGAAAACAGATGCTGCTCCTACAACATTCCACCTCCTGTGGTAAAATGCCATAAGTCTTTTAGGGACTCTGCATAGGAACTGTCATGACCTAAATGATTCCATGTCTGTCATAAGAAAACCCTTCTCAGTGGATATGAAAAGTCTTCTCCAGACAGCAGTAGAAAAGAAACTAAATGCAGATAAAATAAAAATAAAGACAGAAAGAAAATTAACAAAGTAATAAACATGGAAAAGTAGAGAATATCCCAAAGAGGTGATATCAGGAGGAATTGAAAGCAGGTTTTCTAATGCAAAGCAATGACAATGTCCAGGAATAGTACCAGGAATATCTGGGAAGCAGCAGAGATGCTGACACTTTTGGCACAGGCACTGATTCCCTTCATGTGTCAAGATCATGTGTATCAAGAGAGCTTAGAGGTCATAAACCTTATTTATACACACTGTCCCAGGGCTAGAATGAATACCAAAATTCATTCCATATCACTAAACATTCAATGTTCTCTCACCTACCTTCTTTTGAGGGCCCCATCAAGGAAAATTATATCAAATCTTTTCCTCTTAAGAGGGCTCTACCAAGGGAGTACCCTCTTCTCTGGGTGCTAGAATAAAGACTCTCCCTCCCCTTCATCCAAATTCTCAGGATTGCTAACAATGTGGGGCCTCCTTTCCTTCAAGTAAATTTACATTGATCATAATTATGCTAATAATTTTACCTCTCCTGTGTTTTTAGAAAAGATGACATTTCCTAACAATTGAAATCTCTTGATCCACCAAGAGGATGAACATTCACCACTGTAAAGATTTCTGCATTATCCAAATTGAAGAACTTCAAGCTTATCTTATGGCTACTCCCCAGAGGGGTAATTTTCTCCACTGGAGGTCTGCAAAAGCACTGGCTTTTACTACCAAGGAATTTGGGAGGCTGTAAGAGAAATTTGAATAACTAGCTACCTGATAAGTCCTGAGAATAATGGTTAGTCAGAGCTAAGGATTAGAAATCAAAGGAATGCCTATCAATTGGGGAATGGCTAAACAAGTTGTGGTATGTGATAATGATGGAATATTTTTGTGCTATAAGAAATGACAAGCAGGATGATTTCAGAAAGGCCTGGAAAGACTTATTTGAACTGACGTATAATAAAGTGAGTAGAACCAGAAGAACATGGTGCATAGTGACAGCAATATTGTTTGATAAAGAACTTTGAATGACAACTAATCTCAGCAATATAATGGTCCAAGACAATCCCAAAGGACTAATGATGAAGCATACTATTCAACTCCAAAGAAAGAACTGATGTGGATTGAACACAGACTGAAGCATGCTATTTTTCATTTTCTTTCATTTTTTTCTTTTATTCGTTTTCTTATACAAAATGACTAAAATGGTAATGTTTTACATAATTGCACATGTATAACCTATATCTGATTGTTTACCACCTCAGGGAGGGAAGAGGGGAGGGACGGAAGGAGGGATAAAATTTGTAACTCAAAACATTAAACAAAAATGATTGTTATTTAAAAGAAAGAAGAAAGTGAGAGGAAAGTAGAAACTTCTATTGCAGATGGCTTAAAGCATAGCTACAAAGAGCAAAAGAAATACAGAATGATGGCTGGGATTGGAAGGACCAAGTAAGGTTTGTTGGGTTTTTTTAGGATAGGAGAGACGGACATTTTTGTACACAGTAAAAAGTGAGGCAGTAGAAAGGGATAGATAGAAAATAACGATGAGTGGGGATGGCAGAGAAAGCAATCTGTTGGATGAGATAGGATGGAACAGGATCACTTGAAGAAGTAGAGGGGTTAACTTTGTTAATTAAAGAATAAAGCTGGGGGTAGCTAGGTGGTACAGTTGATAAAGCACTGGCCCTGGATTCAGGAGGACCTGAGTTCAAATCCGGCCTCAGACACTTGACACTTACTAGCTGTGACCCTGGGCAAGTCACTGAACCCTCATTGCCTACCCCCCCCCAAAGAATAAAGCCACTTCATCATGTGAGACAGGTGAAGGAGGAGAGAGTGGTAGAAAAACCCTGAGTGATAGGAAATGAGTAAAAGGGAGAAGTAGTTCATGACAAAGGGCCTCAATTTTTTTCTCCCATACAATAAAAGGTAAGGATCTCTGCTAAGAGGGGAGGCAGTGGCGGAGGTCTAGGAACTTTGAGGAAGGATGGAAAGATTTAGAAGAGCTCCTGTGGAGAGTGGGATACCGAGTTGATAAGACAGCTACAGTACAATTTCCTAGCAGCAATCAGGGCCTATCTGATATAATGAAAAGTAAATTTATAGTAGATCTAATCAGAATAGTTATATGATCTTCTCCACTTTCCTTTTCTAGCACATGTATAGCAACAAAGGCAACGAAAAATGGGAGTGACCCAAGGCTGAGGCTTAGCAAAGTGTAATCAGCCATATGAAAAGGGGGCTAGGGATTCAAGAGAGCAGGACTGTGTAGAGTTGAATTGGTTCACCAGCAAGTCAAGACAGGGAGAAGAGGAAAGAGTGGACAGTAGAGGGGAGATGGCCTGGGAGAGAATTGAAGGGTCAAGGGATTGTTTGCCATGAAGCAGATAAAGAGCAGTATTTTCATGTGGGAAGACAGATGGAGAGGTAAAAAAAAAAAACAGACAGTGGTTAGATGAGGGGATTTTAAAAATTCTTGAACATGGAAGTGGCCCACTTGTGGGTGATGGCAAATCAAGGGGATGAGCATCTTTAGGTGTGACTGAGGTGAAGTAGAGGAGTCGTTCATGGAGTGTGAGTAGTTTGAGGAATAGTTAAGATATCTGAAAGAAAATCAATATCTAAATTGCACTTCCCTAGACCAGAGCACTAATACAGAATTCCTGTCTCAATCCACGGAGCTTGGTATCCTTTTTCTGGTTCTGCCTCACTGCTCCTTTTGAGGCCAGAAAGTTTGCCATTGCTGCTATTATCATTACTTGAAGCTCTGCTTTCTTCTATTCTTCTCTGCCTTCTCACTTCATCTATTGTTTGCACTTAGCTGCCACCCACTAAGTTTCTGCTTTGCTGACCCTGCTGTTGCTTCTGGTACTGTTTTTCTCTTTGTAAGAAACATTCTATTCTTTTGGGAAGACTTAGTCACATGACAGATTCACCAACATCTCTTCATCTCTTATTAGTTGTCCTATGCCACTCTGGATAACATACAAAAGTTAGCAAGCAGTGATCAAAACCTTGTCTTTCTCAATGAAAAGTCCCCAGTCTTTATTTCTAGCTTGGTTACAATAAGTGATTTATTTTTACTTTATCTATTGTAGAGTTCATATAGAATATTCCCCATATAATGTACATGTCCTGTTTAGTCTCTCTAAGATGGAGGACCTGTTCACATACTCTGTCATTTTTTTTTCAACTCCAATGATTCCAAAACCCCTCATCTCCTTTTCAATAAATTATTTTGAACTCCAGGGAGAGTAAAAGTTAATTGCATATAGTCTACAGGATAAGAATTTGTGTTTTTTGGTTTCTAGGTATGTCCTTCTTTAAATGTATACCTCTCAAACTTAAGACATACAAAGCCAGTAATGGTAAAGAGGTTATATTGAAACTGAGTTTCTCAAGACAACATATTTTAGTTATCACTGCCGAAAGGGGAGGCAACAAGGTAATGCAATAGATAGGGTGCTGGACCTGGAGTCAGGAGGACTCATTTTTCTGAGTTCAAATCTGGCCTCAGATACTTACTAGGGATGTGACCCTGGACAAGTCACTTAACCCCCTTTGCCTCAGTTTTTTTTCTTCTGTAAAAATGAGCTGGGGAAGGAAATGGTGAACCACCAGTATTTTTGCCAAGGAAACCCTAAATGAGGTCACAAAAATCAGACATGATTGAAAAATGACTGAACGACAATTGAACTGAACTGGAGGGCTAAATAATATAGAAAGTGGTCTCTAGGGTCTTAGCTTTATACCAAAATAAGATATCTACTATAGCCTCATGGTTTCATTGTAAAAGGACTGGATTTGTAAGCAGAAGATCTAGCTCTGTCCTTGGGCAAGTCACTTCAACTCTTTATACATCAGTTTCCTTATCTGTAAATTAAGGGTAATAATATTTGCCATACCTACTTTCCATTAAAATGCTTCATATTCCTTAAAGCAAAATATAAAGGTAAATGATCTTCATCCTATTTGGTTCTCATTTGTAGGATAGAGTTTCCTAGTAATTGTTGAACAGACTCTCTTTCCAAAAATGTACCTATAACACACGTGTTAAGGGCTAAAATTCTAGCTATTCTGTCTAAAATATCTAATGAGTGGTCACCAAAAAATTATAAGCTTTAACAATAGTTAGGCTTTTAAGCATTTATTAAGGAGAATAAGAATTTGGTAAAGAGAGAAGGCCTAGATTCCTATCTATTAATGGGAGAGCGCATTTCTAGCTCCCTTCTCCACCAGCGTCCCCAGGAAAAGAGAGAGAGGCAGAGCACCCAGCTCCCCCTTCCTCCTCCCACCAGCAAATGTCACTTCCTGATGCCAAAGAAAAGCCGCATGGCCTTGCCCTCAAAGACCTTCCTTTCATGGCAGAGCTTTTCTACAGTAAGTCTCCAGCGGGTGGCATCATTCCAATCGTTACAGTCAAAGGGAAGTTTAATGATCTTATATCCAATTTGAAATCTCACACACTTTTAAGTTTAATCTTCATTATTAACATTTTATCCATCACTTTCTAAAAAACAATTAACAAAACAACAATTCATGCCTTGATTTGTAGTGTTCGCTTACTTCTGAGACATCAATGTTCATACTGAAAATTTAACAATTGGATCATGAAAGTAGGTAGAAGATGGTTCCAGCACATATCTGTTTTATTTTTATTTTATTTATTTATTATTCATTCATCTATGTATTTATTCATCTATTCTAGAAATATTTCTTATTAAGTTGTCCATGAGAGTCTCATTTTTAAAGAAAATCATTCTTTAGTTTGGTGGAAGTTTGAAGTTTATTAAAGTTTTCCAAGATACACATAAAAGTTGTTATTAGGTACAGTATTCTCTAAAAGTTTCTTTGGAGTATGTAGTATAACAACTGTTTCTGTGAATGATGAGAGATTTAAAAAGAAAGTTCCTTCCTTCTGTAGCACTCCCTTGGGATCCCTCAGTCTTGAAGTATATATTTGATGTATACCTGCATTCCAAATAAGCACATAGAAGGTGGATAGGTTTGCTTCTAGACATTTATGATGGAGGGGTCCTCTCCACCATTTAAAACATGCACTATATTCCCTGCCTGGTTTTAACATAACACTTGGAGGTTTGGTGAACATTCTTTTAGGAATGATTGACTAAGGGTCTGGTACTGTGAAACAATGAAGAACCTTCTGGTTAACTCAGAAGCCAGAACTCCAGAGCCTCAGGGTTATCTAATAAAAGAACTTTTAGTGAGGCGAGTAGTCAGCTACCCTCTTGGGGCCCAACATCCCAATGTGAATAGAAGTTGGGGAAATGAGCCCCAAATAAATTCCTTCCTTCCTTCCTTCCCTAAATGTTTGTTTGCTGGCTGGTTTAATTTCTTCATTCTCTCCTGCTAGTATTATTTCTGTAAGTAGGCAACTCTATGGGTTCTACAAAATCCTATCTGTAACTTTGGTTTCTAAATATATAAAAAAGCTCCTGGGGCAGCTAGGTGGCACAGTGGATAGAGCACCGGCCCTAGAGTCAGGAGTACCTGGGTTCAGGTCCGGCTTCAGACATTTAACACTTCCTAGCTGTGTGACTCTGGGCAAGTCACTTAACCCCAATTGCCTCACTAAAAATTAAAAAAAGAAAAAAAGAAAAAAAAACTCCTGCTACCAAGAAAGAAAATAAATAAATAAATGGGCCATTGAGCTTCAGCATGATGAGCTAGTTTAATTGATGGGCTTTTTCTTGTCAATCTCTTAATTGTTACAATCTATACTTTGGTACACATTAAAGCTAAATAAAGTTCAACAACAAAATGATATCCAACATTAGCCAGAGACCACTGTAAAACAATGACCACTGGTTAACTCAGAAGCCAGAAGGACCAAGGACATTGGAGGGGGTGAATCATAACTCAGTGTTTCTATAAAAGGTTCAAGTAAACAAGCTTGCTTTCTATTCCTGGTTGTTTCAGAAGAAGGAAGACTACTGCTAGCTGACAGTGGGAAAGAGTAAAGCTGCCCTATCTTCCTCTCAGCTGATAGTAATCAGAACTCCAGAGCCTCAGGGTTATCCAATAAAAGAACTTTTAGTGAGGCGAGTAGTCAGCTACCCTCTTGGGGCCCAACATCCCAATGTAAACGGAAGTTGGGGAAATGAGCCCATCAGGAAACTGCTATAATACATATGAATAGATTTTTAAATTTGTGATTTTACTTTCATGGTAGTAAATTGTTGATGTCTAGAATTAGATGATTTTTGTTGTTGTTCAGATATTAAAATAGTTTCTGATTCTTTGTGACCGCATTTGGGGTTTTCTTAGCAAAGATACTGAAGTGATTTGCTCTTTCTCCAGCTCATTTTACAGATGAGGAAACTGAGGCAAACAGGGTTATCCAATTCATCTTTTGTTGAATATTAGTTCTAGCATACATACATGCAAAATGAAAAGATATCTGGATAATAATAATATTATAAATAAATAATATTGGTAGATACATTTTGGTTCAAATATCAGGGATATTTTTATATAAAATCAGTTTGGAGAGTTTATTTAATTTTTTTTTACTTGGATCCTCTGATGATTGAATTTATTTCCACTTCACTCTGCTTACATAGTTTCTTGTGATTCTTATAAAGTTCTCTTTATTTATAAACTCGTTCTAGCATCTTTAGAATGGAGTTCAAATATCTTCTAATCTCTATTTGGAGAGGCAAATACTTTAAACCAATGAATTTGAAATTATACTTTCTCCATTGAAAAATGGCCCAAATTCTTAACTGGATTAGGTCTTAACTTGTTAGAATATATTGGACAAAAGAAGGTAAGATGAAATTTAATAGAGAAAAGGTTAAGTATTACATTCAGGTTAAAATGTAAGCATTTCTATATAGCAATTTGTCTGAAATAAATATAGAAGTGTTCATGGACTATATAAGCCAACAGTAAGATATGGCGGCAGATGTAATCTTATGCCTAATGGAGAGTTAATTCTAAATGTAGCCCTTGTACATGTTTTACATTGATATTAATTGGTGTGGGTCCCCAAAAAGTAAGGGTACATCTCCTCCTCTAGGAGGTACCATTGAGTGGTTATGTGTTTTCTCTAGTGTTCTCAACTATAGCTTCTATTTCACTGTGTTATCCCCAATATCAATAACCAGTTATAGTTATTATCTCCCTTATAACATCAATAGTCTCTAGTGATTAGGGCCTCAGTATCATTTAACCGATTAATATCAATTAGCTTTCACAAAGGAATATTTAATGAGAAGATGTAATAACAGAAGTATAAGTACACTCCCCTCAACAGAGGATATACCATCCTATATCGCCTTTGTCCCTAGAAAAATCCTGCTAAAATATTAACCACTTACAAAAAGTATTCACCCCAACCAAATTAATTTCTGAAGACTACACAGTCAAAACACCTTGCAGTTGCCTCTTGGCTCTCTTCAATACATTTCCATGCTACATCAAGCAGTTTTCTAAGCCTTCACTCTTCACTGGACTAGGCTATCCACAAATTCTGGTATAGATTCCATCACAGGTCTTCCAGTGGTTTTCTCTTTTGACTTTTAAAAAAATTACAATGTTTTAGCTTGACAACTCTTTCTCTAATATTTCATTACCTAAAGCAGGACAAAGTAGACACAATGGGAACAGGAGTGACATTGAGGTCACTTGCTCATGTCTTCATGTTAACTTGAATGGAAAGGGTTAAAGGTCTCTCTCCTCACCCATGCCCATAGCATGTCTTTACCTCCTCATTAAAATGTGCACAAGAAAAGAAAGACTGCCTTTTGATTGGTTAGTTCCTCTTCCATGAACACCTAGTGCCATCCAATTAAAAGTTCATGTCTTCACCACATGGTTAGCAGGCCTTAAACATTTACAGAATGACTTCATGTACTAGATAGGAAATTGGATCAGAGTTCATTGAACATTCTTGTATAGACTGGGATCACATTTGCTCTCTCCTCCTTGTGTCCTCCTACTCCCATTATATAGAGGTGATATTTTGGTATATTCTGCCCTGGTCAGATAAGATCTGGAATACTTTTTTCAGTTCTTGGTGACATCTTTTAGGAAAAATATTTACATGATAGAAGTTGCTGAGTAAGCAATCAGAATGGTGAAGAGTTTTGAGTTTATGACACGTGAAGATCTATATTAACAGAAGAGCAGATTTTTGCTTGGATAAGAGAACTGGACATTCATAAGACAATTATCTTAATTTTTCTTTTTTTAGATATAACCCCATAGAAGAAGGCATAGGTTTGTTTTGTTTAGCCTGAGAAGACAGAACTATGACTAATGAAATTTGGGAAGAGGCCATTATAGGCTTGTTATAAGAACAATCTTCCTAATGATTAGAGATAGCCTATAGTGGAATGAACTGCCAAGAGAAGTAATGGATTATACTTTGATGCCCATCTTCAATCAAAAGCACTTTTCATTTATGTTGTAGGCAGAATTGTTTTTCAGGTATAATGTTGAATATGCAACCACTGAGATTCTTTTCAACTCTGAAATTCTGTTTCTGAAAATGTTAAATAACAACAACCAACAAACCCACATTCATTCATGAGAAAAAAAAATAATTCTCTTTTGTCACGAGATACAGAAGTTCGTTTCAGATTTGACAGTTGGTTAATTAAATATGATCAAATTTCAAATTGAAATGAACTAATTAATGCAAATGTTTTTCATGTAGAACAGGCCAGCAGATAATCTGTCAAAGTGGAATGCTTTGGAACGTATGTTTGTATTTATATTACCCTATAGTTCAATTGTAAATGGGTTTCATAATGCTCTGAACAAAATAACAAGAAACCACTGAGATCTACTTCCGGAGATAATGGCTTCATTACATGGTGCATAAAGAAAATAATGTAAGTCAGATTAGTTAGTATAGAACATCTGGTTACTTAAACTTGCCATCTCTGAGTCACAGTTTGTCTGTGGTGGGTCACATTTCAGTTTCTTCTGAACTGTATGAAGTATTAAGAACAAAAGTAAACAAAAGCTTTACTTAAACAAAGGTGTTTAAGACAGAGGAAGATAATAGGGATTGCATGAATAGAAAAGAAAACCTACCTACCACAGAGAAGATAGAATGGGGATAGTTTGTGAATGGTTATAATCAAGTTTTTACTGTATCACTTCTAAATGTGCAATTTTGAAAGGAATTCTGTTCATTTCATCCATAAATTCAGTTAACATATTGTAATTATTTGCCATGAATACATTGAAATTATGCACCATCTGGAAAATGATTCTTGGTTTGCTTTGAAAATTCATAAGGTAGGGAAGATATTTGACACTCAAAAGGATAAAGCATTCTAAGAATTTATTTAACCATAACCTAGTTATATTAATAGAAACTGTATGTACCAAATGCTGAAATCAAACAATAAAAACTGCTTGGTGTGCATTTATTGTGGACCCAAGACTGAAAGGTGATATGGAACATTCAAAAGAAATATAAGAAAAAAATCTCTTTCCTCAGAAAAATAAACATCTAATAAATTGTCAGTATAGTACTTCAATAATAATAACAATAATGATGATAATAACAATAGCAATGTAGTGTATTAATCCATTTTACAGGTAAGGAAACTGAGGCTTAGAGTAAATGATTTGACAATGGTTACATGGTAAATGTCAATCAATACTTGAATGTATTTGTGATCTTATCTTCTCCATCCTTTCTGATTCTGGCTAAAACTTGTCCATGTAGTTTTAGAAAATTTCAATGGCAGATCTGCCCGAGATTCTGGAAGTCTTCTCTAGTTTATTTTTTTTAATTGTGTGGATAGCAGTATATCAAAAAAGAGGCATATAGATAAAGAACGCCTATTTGTTCAGATTATGATATGCAATATGGTGAACAACCTATAGAGCTTACCCATCTCTGTGTATACACATATAATGAGGGATTGGCCAGTGGAACCCAGTCCTTAGAGTATGTACAGTGTGCTTTGCCTAGTGCCAGCAGAGGTGCTTGATGGGCCTGCTTCTAGAATTTCATGATGATGTATAACAGGGAGATGATGCTCCCAGTTAAGATTATGCAGGTTTTGTCACTGTTTCCTGTCTACTTGTCATGTGGTTAAGCAAAGCCTTTTAATGGACTGCTGAGGCAGAATTGATTAGCCATTTAAATGGTAGAAATAGGCCAAATCTTATTCAAGGGAAGAAATGTTATTAGATTCTGGGCAAAGAGAGAAGTGCCCCAACTCCCTACTTGAAATGCTATGTAGCCTGTGAAAGCTTGGAGCTGCTATTTCTTATATCATCATTTTATTTACTGTTTCTTGATATTGTGTCAAGGAATATTAGAGATGTAATGAATAGTCTATACTCTCATGAACTTCAAAAAATCAGAAAAGCCACCAGAAGCCCAGCAACCAATTCCAGAAAGGGGCCTGGCCTGACAAATGACCTACTTGACCTAGCCAAGAAGTACTTATACCCCACATCTAAGATTCTGTGACCAGCAAGTAAGAGATTGTCCATCTGTTTTCCTTGCTACCTCCTCCCCTGCCTGGGGTGAACATGATGATAAGAATGTTTTGTTTCCATCACATTAAGTTTTAGTATATTCTCGCCAGAAAATTAGAGAATGTGCCCCCAACACTGGAAGTGGTTGTATTTTGGTTCTTGCTATATTTTTTCAGCAATTAACAATTTGTAGAAGTTATTTGATGTTTTAGATGATACTGTGAAAGTAAAATGACACACTCAATGAATGTTCAAACCAACAGCACTAGAAGACAGTAACTATCACTGTTACTCAGGGTTAATAACTGAGACATGTAGCTACTATGCACCCATTGACTGCATATTACTTTGCATGTGGGATGGCAAACCCGATGTTTCTCTATACATCTAACATAGATGATAAATAGATATCTAGACAAATGCATACACAGTTATCTATCTGTGTTAGAAAGATTAAAAATAAATTATGAGTTGGGTTCAGAACAAAACATGAGCAGAATGTTCTGAGTTGCCTTTGCAAAATTGCAAAGTTCTTTTAGTGACAAATAGGTTCTCCCATCTTCATAACAACAATATCCTTCTGGTATTACTATGTGGTTGTGAGTCATAGAAAACCGCAGTCTTCAAAGAATTGAAAAAAAATTACCCATGGGGAAATTGAGAGGTTCATGGTGAGCTTAGAGAGCTGCAACAGATAACAAAAGTGCAGGAAAGGAAGTAATCACAGAAGCGTATGAAAAAAAAATCAAAGTTCTGGTGAGAGTGAGCAAGAATTTTGGACACTATTATCCTAAGAATATTATGAAAAAGAAAGGAAATATACCCTGCAATGCCCATTCAGCAATTTGGCAAAACCTCCTATAGTTTTTTTTGTTTTTTGTTTTTTGTTTTTTTTTTTGCAGGGCAATGGGGGTTAAGTGACTTGCCCAGGGTCACACAGCTAGTAAGTGTTAAGTGTCTGAGGCCGGATTTGAACTCAGTTACTCCTGAATCCAGGGCCGGTGCTTTATCCACTATAGTTTTTTTAAAAAATAATAAACATTTTAATTTAAAGGTTTGTGTTCAAATTCTCTCTCTCTTTCCCTTCCCCTCCCCTCTACCTAAGGGAGTGGGCAATCAGATATAGGTTATATATGTGCCATTATGTAGAACATTACCATATTAGTCATTTTGTGTAAGAAAACTTGAATAAAAGGAAAAAATAAAAGAAAGAAAATGGAAAATAGCATGTTTCAGTCTATGTTCAATCAATATTAGTTCTTTCTTTGTAGGTGGATAGTGTACTTCATCCTTAGTCCTTTAGGATTGTCCTGGATCACTGTATTGCTGATAATAGTTAAGGCATTCACAATTCTTCATTAAATAACATTGCTGTCACTATGCACAACGTTCTCCTGGTTCTCCTCACTTCACTGTATATTAGTTCATTTAAGTCTTTCCAGGCTCTTCTGAAATTGTCCTGCTTTTCTTTTTTTTTCAGGGCAATGGGGGTTAAGTGACTTGCCCAGGGTCACACAGCTAGTAAGTCTCAAGTGTCTGAGGCTGGATTTGAACTCAGGATTCCTCCAGAATCCAGGGCCGGTGCTTTATCCACTGTGCCACCTAGCTACCCCCACTGCTTGTCATTTCTTATAGCACAATAAGATTCCATCACAATCCTATACAACTACTTGTTTAATCACTCCCCAATTGATGGGCATTCTTTTGATTTCTAATTCTTAGCCACCATAAAAAGCCATCATATAAATATCTTTGTTCAAGTAGGTCTTTTTCTCTTTTCTGAGATGTCTTTGGAATGTAAACCCAGCAGTGGTACTGCTAGATCAAAGGGTATGCACAGTTTGACAGCTATTTGGGCATAGCTCCAAATTGTTCTCCAGAATGGTTGGATATGCAGAATCCCCTATAGTGACTTTATAGGAATATATAGAAACAAGAAGTCACCTAGGATGATTGACTTAGATCTGAAGAGGACATTTGAGGCCATCTAGTCCAACCCATTTTACAAATGAGGAAACTTAGGTCCCGGGAGATTGTTATGTACACCTGGTAAAACAGTAAGAGTCGGAAGCAATATTTGAATTGAAATCTTGACTCTAGAAGCAGGACCCATTCCACTATATGATACTAACTACTTAAAAGGATAACTTTGGTTCCATCAGGAATGAAAAGGCATTTATAAGTTGCTATTTTAATTGTTGAGGGAGCATCCATTTGAACGCTGAAAGTACCAGAGCAACACTTGTGCTATTCTTTTTATCCCTTATCAGTATGTATCCATATGTCATGGAGGAATGACCATGACCAATGACAGGCCATGAACTGTTTTTCTTTATCATTCATGGCCTTAATAATGTCTTCTGTATTTTGAAACCATTCCTTGGACACAAGTCATTGTCGGTTATTTGTTTTATCCTATTTATATCCACCATGTGTCTGATATTTTCATTATTCTCAGGTTGTTTTTCCTGTTATTTGTTGTTATATAGCATCAATCATGAGATTATTTGTGTTTAATAGATCAATTTTTGTGTGAGAGTATAGTCTGGGGTCTTTGAAAGTGCTGAGCCATTTTCTAAATTTATTCTAGTCTGCTCTCTTCTTCTTATGCAATTCTGGTTCACTGTCAAGCTATAGTGACTTCTTAATATATACATACAAATTCAATCTGTTGTTCATCCAAATGCACAAAATAATCTAGGCATTGTAACTACTTCATTTACTTGTTTTTTCCCACTGTTCTTATTGTTGATTGTTAGGACATTCTCTTTAGAATTGTCCTAAATCCGACTGAGGAAGCCTAGAGTGTTCCTTGCTGTGACCATCACAATGTCACCTGCAAACAGGAATATCTGGAGTAACATGTCATTGATAAGTAATCCCTCTTTCCTTTAGACTTTATTGATTAATATGTGAGACTGATGAACTTTATTTAGTGCATTTCTATTTTATGTTTCCTTTGATATTAACAGTCAAGGAATTCTTTAATAAATGTATCTATGAGTTTGAAGGAAGCCTGGGGTTATAAGAAGTGGATGTAAAAAGGGCATGCATTTCAGGCATGAAAGATAGTAAAAATGCACTGAGATGGCCTATGAAATGCTTTGTGTGAAGGTCAGCAAGTAGGCTGATATGGCTAGACCGTATGATATACTTATGGGATCGTGAGGATGAGATTTCCATAAGGGTTTTGGTCATTATGGCCAAGGTTAGACATGTCTGAGAATTTTCACCATAGAGATACCATACATACATACACACACATACACACACACACATACATATACATGTATATGTATGTGTGTGAGTTTATGCATATGTATGTACACACTCATGCATACATACATAAACATAAATACAGATGTTTCTATAATTTACATTTGTATACATACATGTATGTATACATGCATATGTTTGTATATACATGTGCACATACGCACATATATCTTCCCCTATTAGAATATAAACTCCTTGAAGTCAGGGACCATTTTTTGTTTCTTTCTATCCTGAGCACTCATAGTGGCTGGCACATAATGTGCAATTAAATATTTGATGTTTGCTTGCTTTCTTTCTTACTTGAGGCTGATGCCGAGCCTTTAGTATGTTCAAGTCAAGTGGGTTAAAGATAAACAAATCGGTAACCAAAACAGTCAATTTTGTAGACAAAACCATGGATTTATTGACAACATTGTTTCACCTTTGAGCTAGCTCTATTTGTGTTGTGTTGTCATTTCAC